>NW_027723322.1:0-14321 GCF_054177405.1 Leptonychotes weddellii | reverse complement strand
CTAAAATGTCAATTCAAATAAAATGAAAACAGGGAGGCAAACCATAAGAGACTCTTAAATGTAGGAAACAAACTGAGGGTTGCTAGAGGGGAAGTGGGTGAGGGGATGATGGGCAATTGGCTGATGGGTATTAAGGGCACTTGATGTAATGAGCACTGGGTGCTATATGCAACTGATGAATCATTAAATTCTACCCATTAAACTAATAATACAGTATATATTACCTAAATTGAATTTAAATAAAAAAAATTTAAGGAGAAAATATATAAAAATTATAAATGTGTATACACTTAATAACAGATCTTCAAAATAAACAAAGCAAAATTGACAGAAATAAAAGGAAAAATAGAGAAAACCATAATTAGAAATTTTTAACAGTCCTGTCAGTGACTGATAGGAGAGCCAGATAAAAAAAATCTTTAAAGATATGGTAAAGTTGATCATTGATCAATTTGACCTACCTGATAATCATAAAATACACTCAAAACATGAAGAAATATTAATTTGAAGTAGACATGGAGTATTTACCCAGACAGACTATATCAGGGCCATAAAACAAGTCTCAATACATTTTTTTTTAAGATTTTATTTATTTATTTGAGAGAGAGAATGAGAGAGAGAAGGGGGAGGGTCAGAAGGAGAAGCAGACTCCCCGCTGAGCAGGAAGCCCGATGCGGGACTCGATCCCGGGACTCCAGGATCATGACCTGAGCCGAAGGCAGTCGCCTAACCAACTGAGCCACCCAGGCGCCCAAGTCTGAATACATTTTGAATACATTTTGAAGGGCTAAAATACAGCCTATGTTTTCCAACCGTAATGGAATTAAATTATAAATTAATAGTGATAATAAATATAGAAGATCACCAAGTATTTGAAAAGTAAATAACACACTTAAAATAACAAATGGGTCACAAAAAAGTCATAAGGGAAATTAACCAGTAGTACAAAATATTTTTACACAACTAATCAAAATTTGTGGGATACAGCTAATGCAATGCATAGAGAGAAGCTTATACATGTGAGTTTTTAAAAATCAATGGTCTTAAGTTTCCACCTTAAGAAACTAGAAATAGAGGAGCAAATTAAACCCAAAGTAAATAGAAGAATGGAAATAAAGAGCAGAAATTAAAGAAAAACAAAAATAAAGCCACAGTCTGGTTCTAAAAATTAATAAAACTGATACACCTTTCTCCCCTACCAGCATGACAAAACAGGATGAAGTAAACATGAATAACCAATATAATAAAAGGTGACAAGTCCTACAGAATTGAAAGGATAATAAAAGGATATTATGAGTAATTTATAAAATTATAAAATTTATAAAATTGTTATATTATGACAATTATTTTGACAATCTAGAGAAAATGGAAAGATTGTGAAAACAGAAAATTTGAATAGAATTATTCATTAAAAATTAAATGTAAAATAAAAAACAAAGGAAACTTCAGACCCAAATTTCTTTCCTGTGTAATTCTATCAAATATTTAAGGAATAAATAAATGTTATATGAACATTTTCAGAAAATAGAGCAATAGGGAATACTTTAGTACATTTTAGGAGGTAAACAAAACTCTGATATAAGAACTTGACAAGGAAATTATAAGAAAGAAAATTACAAGATCAGTATCTGTCATGAACAGAGAGCCAATTATCCCTATCAAAATATTAGCAAACTGATTCCAGCAATATACAAAATTGATAGTACATCATAACCAAGTAGGGTTTATTCCAGAAATATAAGGTAGTTTAACATTTAAAAATAAGTCAACTGGTATATTCCATTAATAGAATGAAGGAGAAAAATCATGTGATTACCTAACTCTAAAAAAAATGATGACCAAATTCAACACATCTGGATAATTTTCAACAATGGTAAAGGAAACTTACGAAAAACCTACAGTTAACATGATATTTAATTATGAAAGATTGAATACTTTCCTCCTAAGATCAGAAACAAGGCAAGGATGTTTGCCTAATTCTATTGAATATTGTATCAGAGGTCCTAGCCAATATGAAATCAGAAAAAAATAATTTCTACAAAAAATATTACTAGGGTTTGATTATATGTTTTCTAACAAAATGACACACACATTATATATATATATATATATATATATATATATATTTATATATATATAAATGCAAAGAATATGGAACAGCCAGAACAACTGTGGAAGTACAGTGTTGGAGGACTTATACTATTTCCTTTCAAGACTTATTATAAAGTTATTAAGACAGTGTTGATATGAGGATATGAGATTGATATGATAATCAAATAGATTAATGAAAGAGAAAAGAAAACCCAGAAATACATCCACACATAAAGAGTTGACTGATATTTGATAAAGTTGCCAAGGCAATTCAATTTGGAGAAGAGTCTTTCCAATAAATTCTGGAACTGAATATACATAAGTGAAAAAAATAAATCTTGATCTCTACTTCACACCTTATACAATTATTATTTGTGTTGGATTACAGACCTAAACTTATAAGTTAAATCTATAAAACAAAGCACTAACCATGAATAAGATTGCTAATTTTGAGTTTATAACTAAAATTTATTTTATTATGTTCAGTTAGCCAACATATAGTTCTCATAAATTTTTGTTGTAGTGTTCAATGATTCATTACTTTATATGCAACTAAAAATTTCTTTTTATCAAAGAGATATACAAGAAAATCAAAAGGCAAGCCACAAAATTGGCCAATATTTTCACTATGTTTATATGACAGATGACTTGTATTTGAAATATATAAATGGCTAGTACAAATCAATAAGCAAAAAATTCAATAAAAAATGGACAAAAGATATTAACAGACATTTCATAGAAGGTGTATGCACAAACAGTAAATGTATGAAAAGTTGCTCAATGTCGGTCATCAGAAAAACGCAAATTAAACCCACAAATTACCATTTTACCATTGGAATGGTTAAAATAAAAGAATGGTAGTTTCAAGGGTTTATCAGGATGTAGAACAACTGAGAAGTGTTATACAACACTTGCGAGAGTATAAAATGGTACAATTACTTTGGAAAACAATTTGGTAGGTTCTATTAAACATACATTTACCTTATAACCCAGAAATTCTACTTTTAGTTTAAGAAATATTCAAAGCAGCTTTATTTATAATAGCAAAAAAAAAAAAAAGGAAGCAACTCAAGTGTCCCCAAATAGTTAAACTTTGGTGTATTCATGCAATGGAATACTAGCAAATAAAAAGGAATTCACAACTCATGCACACAATACAAATGAATCTCAAAAACATGTTGAGCCAAGGAAGTTGGACACATAGAATATATATTATAGCATTCCACTTATATGAATTTCTAGAACAGTAAGTTTGATCCAAGGTAATCAAAATCAAACAGTGGTTTTCTCAGTGGAGGACCCCTAAGGGTTTTACCTGGAAAGAGCACAAGGGAACTTTCTGGGATTATAAAAATATTCTGTATCTTGATTAAGGTGGTGGTTATACTGATGCACATGTTTGTCAGATATCATCTAATCCTATTTAACATATGCATTTTATTTTAGATAAATTATACCTCATTAAAAAATAGTTTTGGAAAAATAAATCAACTGTAACCAATGGTCCCAAATAGAGTATAGCTGGTTTTCTTGATTTCCCCCATAATTTGAATTAAGTATCCTGGAGACTAGAATTTATTGGCCAATCTGAGGTCTCTAGTTGCCTGGCATCCTGGGCTGTTTGTGGGAAAATTAAAGCTACTAATTTTGAGCCCTAGAGTGAAGGAAGAATTATTATGGTAACACAGGAGTCAGAGTACATGGGTGGGGGATTTTGCTGAGGTCTCCTATTTAAGTTGTCACCAGGGATTTATCTTCCTGAATCATCATTATATTTCCAAACCCTAGAAGAGTGTTTGTCATGTTGCATATTCTCAGTAAGGTCAGTGATATTAGGGAAAGAATTATCCCCTCATTCCTAGATTAAATCTTATTAGATTCTTGTTTCCAGGGTCTAGAAATTATAGGAACTTATTGGATAAGGGGTAAACAACATAGAATTTAGAATTAAAAAGATTTGAATTCTGGCTCTGATATTTACTTGATTTCTTGGGCAAGTTATTACCTTCCTAATCTTCTGCCTTGGACTCTAAAGTGGAGGTAATTATGTGCCTTCATCAGATGGTTATGAAACTCTAAGAAGATGATGCATATTCTTGTGAGGCACTGCAGAGTGTTAAGTTAATCTACTGCTATAACTGGATGAAGTTCTGATGACCTAGGTCTTCCTGAGCCTGCTAGTGGCCTTCTGTGCAAGCTCTTCCCTAACTTACTAGAATGCTTTGCCTGAGAGCCAAATACCTATTAACTCCTTACCAATCTGAATGTAGATTCTGAGCAGGGATGTCAAAATCAGAGACTCTGCGAACTCTGGATCCTAATGGGCCTTCTAATCACAGCCATCACTTTAATTTTTAAAACCTGCTCTGGAGGTCAAATTGGACTGCTTTCTCTCTTTTCTCTCCAAAGAAGGAGTGTAGTCTTTTCCCTGGACATTTGAGGCTTGGTGGCAGCTCCACATGGCCACTCCCAGGGAACAGACTTGATATCATCTAGTCTGAGACTTTGTTCCCACATCTTACACCCCAGGCATCATCAAAGGCTTCTGAGAAAGCGGCCTTTCCTATGTGTAGAGATGTGGAATGAAAAGAGGTGGGTATTGGGATCTCTTTTCCCTGAGCAAGTTAGGTGTCCTTACTCAATACCCATGGTCCCTGTGCTTATCCTAATCATATTTCTTTAATTTGGCTAATTAAACTAATTTGTTTCACTGTTGTCTCCCTATTGTCATTTTCCTCTGGCTAACAGTTAACAGTCTTCACAAGGACTTTTGACCTAATCAAGTCCATACCCCTAGATTTTTAGCATACTAAATGCTCAGTGAAAAGATGAAAATTCTCACCTTCCTAGATTGACATTACACTTTGTTGCATATTCCTCTGTACAGTGGACACGGTTGTCCCTATGGTCCATTGCTGAGTGTTCTATCTCCATCTCTCTGCTTCTCTTCTCTGTGTATGTGTTTCTCCTGTCAAAGTTGGAGTTCACTGAGGGAGGTATTCATGTATCCATATCAGAGTAGGAACACCTGACTATGGATGAGGATTTTTTTCCTTTTCAGATCATCAGTCATATCTTTCTCATTTTATCAAGGTCTCCTAGAAGGTAGGAGCCATGTCAGAAGAGCAGTGTGGAATTCCCGGGGAGGCTATCATCAGCTTGATGACCATGTTTCCCAATAGACAGGGGATCCCTAGGCTTTGTAACCATATCTACATCACAAGTGGGAAATATATGATGATTCTTCACCCATCAGACTTGTGCTTTATCTCCTTATTGAAGTAAGGATACCACTGAGTGTGGGTTTTTCTCTCTCCACCATGCGGGAAACTACTGGTCTCTTAACAATTGATGTTGGTTCACAAATTGGCTCCCATACACAGAAAGCAAGAAGAGACCAAGGAAAGAGGCAGGCCACTCCAGATGGGTAGGTGGCAGGTTTAAAAAGCAAGGGACTTACTTAAGAGATTTGTCTTGGTGGCCACAAGATAAGTACCCATCTGCCAAATCTTAAAAGTTTATGTAGAGGCCTTAACTGGGTTTAGTCATGTATAAGGTCCAGAAGGGCTCAACAATACCTTACTCTCTCAAGGCTGTGTACTTAGAACAGCTCTCACTGTGGGAATGGTGGTCAGAATGTACATTCCAGGGACAGAGGAAGGGATAAAGAATGCCCAAATACCCCCAGCCAGCTCACAGGTTAACTGGTGGTCACATCCTCTCAATGGCCTCCTCCAACAATTGCCCAAGGCCTAAAGGAAGAAGACAGCTTTCCAGGGTGGGGTTGAAGACTTAAGACTGAACAATGCCCTGCTTCATCAGTCGGAGGGCTCCATCCCGGATCTGTTTGGTCTTCATGCCATAGATGATGGGGTTGAGCATGGGTGGTAAAACAAGGTAGAGGTCAGCCAGGAGGATGTGGATGTGCCGGGGTACATGCTGGCCAAAGTGCTGTGTGTAGAATGAAAAGAGTCCTGGTGTATAGAAGAGAAGGATGACACCAAGGTGGGAGCCACAAGTGCCAAATGTCTTAGCCCTTGCTTCTTTGGAGGAAAGGCTTAACACAGCCCGGAGGATGAGTGCATAGCAGACAGCGATGCAAATGGAGTCTGTGCCCACCACCAGTGTGGCAGCAGTGATGCCATAGATGTTGTTTGGCTGTGTGCCCCCACAAGCCAGCTTCACTACAACCATGTGCTCACAGTAGGAGTGGGCCGCAACTCGGCTACAGTAGCTCAGCCTTGCCAGTAAGCAGGTGAGTGGGGTCATGAGCCCCAAGCCACGAAACACAGTAGCAGCTGCCAGCTTGCCCACAGTCTCTGGGGGCAACAATGACCCATAGTGCAGTGGCCGGCAGATGGCCAAGTAGCGGTCAAAGGCCATTGCTAGCAGGATACCAGATTCAACAGCTGAAAAGCCATAGATAAAGAACATCTGGGTAGCACAGGCCCCAAAGTTGATCTCAGTAGCATTTGTCCAAAAAAGTGCAAGGAGCTTGGGCACAGTAGAAGTGCAGAGTACCAGGTCAATGATATGCATAGGAATGGGTACATGGGCTGGTGCAGGGCAGGCTCTGATTGCACCACCAGTAGCACTGCCATGTTGCCAAGCACTGCCAGGGCATACATGGAGCAAAAGGGAAATGCAATCCAAAAGTGGGATGCCTCCAGGCCAGGAATTCCCATGAGCAGAAAAGTGTTTGGGTTCTGATGGCTGTGGTTTGTGAACTGCATGGTCAGGTCCAGGTAGGGTGGGTGGAGAAGACTTTATTACCCTGCTCTAAACCCTAGGAAGCCCTGGGAGATGAAGCCATTGGGACTCATTCTTATGCTGTGGCTGAAACAAAGTGGGCAGCAGAAAATATTTGAGTTAGATCTCATGAGAAACATCCAGGATAAGAAGGTTGTAGAGCATTGGGAAGTGATGCAAGGCAGGAGGTGAAGTTATCATTACCAGGGATCAAAGGAGTCCTTTCCATTTGTGTCTGATTCAGTGATGTCTAGGCTGGGGCTGTAGGGTGAGTGGCATGGCTATAGAACTGTCATGGTGAAGGTAAGTGATTAGAGAATCTTACCAGTCTTCTGTCTGCCTGTGAATCCTATTCTGCCTATACTCTCATTTCTTTCTAATCCATCTGCCTATGTGACAATAAAAGGGTGATGTAATGATGAAAGGTCAGGCAGATTGGATGGAAGACTCAAATATAGTTACTTTTCAAGATGGGAAGATCAGGACTGAGAAGTAATAGAAAGGAAAGTGGGGGGATATTCAATGGGTTTTTCAGGGCACTGAGCCCATGGTTACTCATGGATGAGACTCAGAACCTGACTTCTGATCCAGAACAACCTTTACATGGTGAGGGCCTGAGTCTCTTATAGCCTGCTAAAGCCATAACATTGCCTGGCTCATGTTAGTACTAGGATCCTGTGCTTGTTGTAGGTGTCTGTATGGATACTGGTAGAAACAAGTGAGATCATGCAGAATTGGTCAGTGGCAGAGGTCAGGCTAATTTGGCCATAATATGTGATCTGATAAAGTTATTGAGGGATGAAAACAGTCTCATAAAAATCAAAGGTACATAAAGATGGTATGAGAAGTGACTTTTAATCACTGGGAACACAATTGTTAACTGTAAGCAAATGTTAACAATGTCCACCACATCTGTCTATTATCCACACTTTCTATATCCCCTGATCTTCCCTTACCTACATGTACCTTCTCGTTACTCTCTTATCCACTAGCCAGCGAGTAATTGAGAATTTAAGAAAGAATTTGATTAAGAAAGTCAGGAAGGGGACAGTAGAGGGACAGAGGATGAAAAGGAAAGTTGAGAACAAGAACCAGGAATAGACATAGGTGAGAGAAGAGTACCTTTCTCACACTGATTTCTACATATAATGGGATTTGACTGTGTTCTGGTTACTAGTTGGGACAGAGAATGGAACTAATTGAACCTTCTGGAGATAGCCCATTTATATCCCTAACATTAAGCTACAATACTCCTTATAATCCCTTACATCAGCTATCCATACCCAGAAAGAAAGAGGCAAGAAGAGAAAGGGTAAGTTCTTCTAATGTGTCTGGGCGAAGGAACCCTGGACCAGGTTGCCATCCCAGTGCCAATTGTGGCCGTCACTGTGGTATTGAGACAATCATCTTGTTTCTTTATGTCTCATCATCCCTTCTTCCATGTGTTTCCTATTTTTTTCTTCTGTGCTATTTCCCCTCCCTGAATTTCTACCATTCAGCTTGGGATCGAGTATATCCAGAGGGTATTTCAATTTTGGTGGCGGCTGAAGTGTCAGGGACAGAGAACAATCTGGGTGGGGGGGTCCTTGTAAAAATGGTATATGTAAACCTGCTCCATTCTATGAATAAGCACACTATGTGCTTAGTTCAGCATGTAACTGTGTGTATATATATGTTGCTGTATAAAATGCGTGAACAAAGTTGTACTCAGAAGACACAGGTACATCCATTTAGTTAAGACATTGTTTTGGAGTGTCCATACTTCAATGCCCTTTCTTTGGTGTGGAGAAAATTGAGAGTTGAATAACCAGACATAAATGGGACAGCCTTGCTTTTTCCCTTTTTTCTTCTTCCACTCAGCCTTTTAATAATTGAATCAAGTTTCCTCAGCCCCTGAGTTGCCTCTCAAAGAATGTTCACTCTATCTTTGTAGTTACATAGCACAATGACTGCATGCTCCCCTTGCCTCGGACCCATTTGCACAGATAGAGAAAATGAAGTTGGAAAAGCATTTGTTGAGCACAGTATGCCCGGCCGGATTCTAAGAGAGATCAAGGTGAAGGCCTTGGGGGTCATCACTTCCTGTCCTCAATGATATTTGAGTTAGATCTCATAAAAAATCTCCAGGATAAGATTGTAGGGCACTGGGAAGTGATAAAAGGCAGGAGATGGGTTACCATTGCCACATTCAAAGGAGCTCTTGCCACTTCTGATTCAATGATCCCTAGGCTGTGGGCTGGGAGGTGAGTGGAATGGCTACAGAACCTTCTCCATGGTGGAGGTGAGTGGCTAGAGACTCTTACAGCTTTTTCTCTCTACCTGTGAATGCTGTTGTGCTATACTGTAATTTTCTTCTGAAGGAGAGACTCTCAGCCTCTTCCATACAACTCACCCAGAATAACTCTACTTTATGTCCCTCTCATTGTTCTGAATTACCTTAGAGTCTGGTATTAAAAAAGGTCTTATTGAAAATATGTTAGAACAGGAGCTCAAGTATAGGAACAAACCTGCCTCATGAGGAAAGGAACAAGTTGTTCATTGCTGGAAGTGCTCATGAGGAAGCTACTTGCCAAGGATACAACTTTTATTAGTGGAAAAGTAAGAGCAGCCCATTTCACATCTCAACTCTCCTAACTCACCAACTGTGTGATCTCAGTCAAGTCACTCAACCTTTGGCAACCTGCTTCCTCATCTGTGACCTGGAGAGGTTGATTCCTACTTCAGAGGTTACTGTGAGGAATCCTTATGGGGGACATTCATCCAAGAGCACTACATGGCACATAGCAGTGATCAAAAAGTGTGATTTATTTGTAAGTGCCTTTTATCTGAAGTAGAGACCACCTCAGTGAGAAAATGATCTTAGTGCAGTCAGGTCTTTGGCCTGCTAGTAGTGTGCATATTATAGGGTTGAATACACAGACAGACTTACCAGGTCTGGGGCAGGGAGTGGTAGTGAAGTCTCAGGTCCTGCAGGGATTAGTGTGTGGGGAGCAAAAACGGTTGGAATATTTATCCTATTATTAAGGCCCTGAGTAAAAATTCCCTGGGGATGAAGACATTTAAAAAGACCTTTGAGATACTGGAAAGAGGCAGAAAATTGAAGCTAGGATATTTGGGTAAGGTAGGGGGAAAAATAGGGCAATAGAGATTTATCCTGAGAGCTCAGAGTGGATGGGAAGGGGGTGGGTGGACAGACCTCTGCACACAAATAATCCTAAAGGCTTTCTGTCGCAGGAACACAGTTTAGGAAATGTTGCTAATTTTCCTTTTTCTCCTGGCCCCTTCCATGTGTCCCAAATACTTACTTCTCAATATTTCTTTTGGTTAAACTACTTAGCTTCTCTGTAGGTTTTTCACTGTAAAATGGGGAGGCAATGAATATTAAATGAGATGACATATGTAAGGTACTTATCATTTTGCCTGATCTGTGCCAAGCACTTGGCAAAAAGTTTTTATTTTATTATCTAATTCAGTGATCATTGACTGAGCATCTACTACCCGCAAAGAATTGTGCTAGATGTTAGGGCATAGAATTGAAGGATCACACCTTTTTGTTCATAGTCTGGTTTGGGATGGCAGACATAAAAAATTAGTTATAATTTTTTTTTTTAGATTTTATTTAACAAAGAGAGAGAGAGATAGATAGGGAGAGCAGGAACACAAGCAGGGGGAGTGGGAGAGGGAGAAGCAGGCTTCCCACCAAGTAGGGAGCCCAATGCGGGACCCGATCCAAGGACCCTGGGACCATGACCTGAGCCGAAGGCAGACGCCTAACGACTGAGCCACCCAGGCGCCCCCAAAATTAGTTATAATTTAATGAGAGACCTATAGATACACAAAAAAAGACACAGGCTCATTCAGCAGAAAAGCAATTAGTGCTGTAAAACGTAGTCAAAGATTCAGAAATAGAAGGTAGGCTTGGAGGAAGGTACACATGAAGGAGAGAAGACAGCAGGTGTAAAACATGGCAAACAAGGGATAATGGGCATTTTCTGGCAACCAGTGAAGCCTAGTTGAAGTTAACATTTAAAAATTTTATTTGACTATAGTTGACATACAATGTTACATTAATTTCAGGTGTACAACATAGTGATTCAACATCTTTATACATTATGTTATGCTCACCACAAGTGTAGCTATCATCTGTCACCACACAGCACTATTACAATATCATTGACTATATTCCCTATGCTCTGCTTTATTCCTGTGACTTATTCAAGCCTGAATCTCCCACTCCCCTTCACCCATTTTGCCCGTCCCCTCACCCCAACCCAATAGAACAGAGAGCCCAGAAATAAACTCTTGCCTACATGATCAATTAATCTACAAAGGAGACAAGAATATACAATGGGGAAAAGACAGTCTCTTCAATAAATGGTGCTGGACAGCAACATGCAAAAGAATGAAACTGGATTGCTTTCTAACACCAGAAACAAAAATAAACTCAAAATGGATTAAAGACCTAAATGTGAGACCTGAAACCATAAAAATCCTAGAAGAGAACACAGGCAGTAATTTGTTTGACATTGAGTGTAGAAACATTTTTATAGGCACGTCTCCTAAGGCAAGGGAAACAAAAGCAAAAATAATATATTGAGATTACCTCAAAATAAACTTCTGTATAGTGAAAGAAATTACAACTTAAAGGGTAAAAAGATAAAAAACAAAAAACTGGAAAAAAAGTGGCTGATAAACCTGGGCAAATTTATAGTGATGGAACATATACCTCCCAAGATGGTTAGTAAGGTTAAATGAATATGTAAAAATCCTTAAATATTTTCTTGCAAATACAAGTGTTTACTCCAAAAAAACTGTGTGACTAGGAGAACGGGTTCCCAGGAAGCAAGCTATCATATTTTTGAATTCTATACCAAAGAAGGGAAACAACGGATGTTCACCACAGTTCACCAGTGTGTTATATAACGTTTCATTTGAGGGGTTCCACTATTTTTTTAAAAAGTATGATAATACTCACCTAAGATAATGCAATTACATGAATTGTCTTTTAACCATATCTAAAGTTTTAATTATATTAGTGATTTACAAATACATTCCTTTAGAAGACACACACACACACACGATTCCTATTTTAAGGAGTTTTAAATGCAGATGGTGAAAGGAAGAGCCAGTGGGAGATGGCATGGCCCAGATGATAGAAAGGAAGGTGCAGGCTTTGTTCTCTGGGCATAGATTCATACTTCAAGAATTAAGTTTCAGGGATTCTGAGTTTTGGCCATTCCCCCATTTAGTTCTTCCAGAGACACAACTGATTCTTATAGAGGGAAATAAGTGGCAATAGCAGATAAATGAGATGACTCTTAAATTTTCTGCCAGCACCACAGTGCTTAGAGCTAAGCCAAGGATCTCCATTGTCTTAATGGTAGACATGGCTATTCATTGTTAACTTGGGATACTATTGGGCAGAACTCTATTCAAGTAATGATATTTGCTCTACAGAATATTATTGAGCATCTATTATGTGTCAACATTTCTCTAAGTTCTAGGAATGTAGTAGTGAACAAAGAAGACAAAGTCTTTGATCTCACAGAACTTCTAAGCCAGTAAGGGAGAATTTCATTAAAGTCAATATGTAACAAAGAGGTATTGAAAAGTACTAATAAAAAATAAAATAGGAAGACAGAAAATGACAAGAAACATAATTTTAGACAGAGTAGTCATGGTAGACCTTTCTCAGGTGACATTTGAGTAGGAATCTTAATGACACGAGTGAACAAGACACGCAGGTGTATGAAGGACAGTGCTCCAGGTAGAAGGAACAGCAGATGTACAGGCTTTGAGGTCTGGAATGTAGTGAATTTGAGAGGCAGCATCGGGTCACTTGCTTGAGTGAAGTGACTGAGAAAGTAGGAGATGAATTTGTGAGAGAGCCAGGGTCCAGATAATAAAGGATCTTGTAAGCCATGCTGAAAACAGGAATTTGTTTGAAGTGAGGAAATCTATGCGAAGATTTTGAACAGGATTCTGTTATGCTCTGACTTAAAGTTTTAAAAGGTCTACTCTGGGTTCTACATAGGGAGAATAAGGGTGAAAGAGGGAAGCTAGTTCAAAAGTTATTGTTGTAGTCAAAGAATGAAATGAGTGATTTAACCAGGATGGCAGCAGTAGAGTCAATGAAATGTGATTACACTTGGGATATGCTTTGAGGATGCAGCAAATAGAATTTGTTGATGGATTCATTGAATGCAGGGTCTTGAGAATATGATGAGTTTCAGGTAGGAGACTTACAGTCTTCCAGCTGGATGAATGGAAGGGCTTTAGTACAATGGGAAACACTGAGATTAAAGTGGGTTTAAAGTGTAGAGGAAGAAAGGAATCAGAATTCTGTTTTGAATAAGTAAGCTTGGAAATATATATTAGACATTCAAGAATAGCTGTCAGGTGAGCAAGTTACATTTACCAAATTTGAAGTTCAGGGGAGATATCAGAATTGAAAATATACATTTGGAAGGCATCAAAGAATAGTTAGGACTATGAGAAATGATAAAATCACCTAAAGAATGAATATAGAGAAGAGAGCCCAACATCCGAGGGGAAGAGAACTGGACAGTAAAGGATACTCAGAAGAGGACATAATGAAGAAGGAAAAAAACCTTCAGAGCATTGTTTAGGAAACCAGGAAGTAGGAAGTGTACATCTCTGCCAAATGCTACCAGGGGGTTGAGCAAAATGGGGTTTAAGAATTGATTACTGATAGAATGGCTAAAATTAACAACTCAGGAAACAACAGATGTTGGTGAGGATGTAGAGAAAGGGGAACCCTCTTACACTGTTGGTGGGAATGCAAGCTGGTACAGCCACTCTGCAAAACAGTATGGAGGTTCCTCAAAAAGTTAAAAATAGAATTACCCTATGACACTGATTTGAAGGGGCACACGCACCCCGATGTTTATAGCATCACTATCAACAATAGCCAAATTATGGAAAGAGCCCAAATGTCCATCAATTGATGAATGGATAAAGAAGAGGGGATACATATATATTCCGTATAAATGGAATATTACCTGATGATCAAAAAGAATGAAATCTTGCCATTTGTGACAATGGAGATGAAACCTGAGTATATTATGCTAAGCAAAATAAGTCAGAGAAAGACAAATACCATATGATTTCACTCATGTGGAATTTAAGAAACAAAACAGATGAATATAGGGGAAGGGAAGGAAAAATAAAATATGAAAACAGAGAGGGAGGCAAACCATAGACACTCAACTGTAGAGAACAAACTGAGGGCTGCTGGAGGGGAGTTCGGTGGGGAGATGGGCTAAATAGGTGATGGCATTACGGAGGGCACTTGTGATGAGCACTGGGTGTTATATGTAAGTAATGAATCACTAAATTCTACTCCTGAAACTAATACTACACTATATGTTAACTAACTTGAATTTTTTTATTATGTTCAATTAGCCGAAATACAATACATCATTAGTTTTTGATGTAGTGTTCAACAATTCATTAGTTGC
>NW_027723321.1:0-318 GCF_054177405.1 Leptonychotes weddellii | reverse complement strand
TTTTTTTTTTTTTTAAAGATTTTATTTATTTATTTGAGAGAGAGAGAATGAGAGAGAGCACATGAGAGGGGGGAGGGTCAGAGGGAGAAGCAGACTCCCTGCCGAGCAGGGAGCCCGACGCGGGACTCGATCCCGGGACTCCAGGATCATGACCTGAGCCGAAGGCAGTCGCTTAACCAACTGAGCCACCCAGGCGCCCCTGTCCTTCCTTTCTTGCCTGAAACTTCTGGCTTTCTCCTGTCTCAGCCTTGAGTTTTGCCTTCCTCTTGGGACCTTCCCTGCTCCTGTCTGCTCCTCATTGGAGTAGTTTCATGGAAC
>NW_027723320.1:0-318 GCF_054177405.1 Leptonychotes weddellii | reverse complement strand
GCATCCATGGAATAAACTTGGTCTTAGAGTATAATTCTTATAATAAATTGCTGAATTCTATTTGTTAGCATATTGTTAAGGACTGTTGTGTTTATATTATGAGGGATATTGGTCTGTATTTTCCTCTTTTTGTATTGTCTTTATCTGGTTTTGGTATCAAGGTAATAATGCCTTCATAAAATGAATGGGGAAGTTGTTACCTCGTCTTCTGTTTCCTTGCAGAGATTGTGTAGAATCAGTGCTAATTTCTCTTTAAACAATTTGTAGAATTCAGCAGTGAAACTATCAGGATTTGGAGATCTCTGTTTTTTTGTTTTT
>NW_027723319.1:0-318 GCF_054177405.1 Leptonychotes weddellii | reverse complement strand
TTGTCACTCTCTAGTAAATACATCTCTCCAATCCCAACACGTCTGCAGAGCCCTCTCCCTCCCTGTGGCTGATGTGTGCTCAGAAGCCTCACATGCAGGTCTCAGCGAACCAAACAGCTGTGGGAATCCCACCAGGCATTGACTTCACAGAGAAAGAGGCATCGGCATCTTTAAACCCAGACCTGGTCTCTAATAGCGGACTTTGCAGACCTTCTCTACCTGTCCCTTGTCTGCCTCCAAACCACACTGTGGCCTGCTTTTGGGTGTCGGTCCTGCACTTCTGCAAAGTCTGCTGCTCCCGGGAGCCTGTGTCCTCCA
>NW_027723318.1:0-318 GCF_054177405.1 Leptonychotes weddellii | reverse complement strand
TGGGGATTAAATTTCCTCCCCCCTCCCTGGCCAGTCTGGAGTCCTAAGACCCTTAAAATCAAAGGTCAACAGGTCAGTTGTCTTCTACAAGAGTGCAATATGCTGTGCCCAGCACAGCGCCCTACACACTCCAGAATGGTCTAGCCTCCGCTCAGCTTCCACTGGGAACCTCCTACAAAACAGACACCAACAGCTCCCCACGCCCTACAGCAACACAGGTGGAGGTGGCCCTTCAAGCTCTGGGCCCGAAGTTCCTCCCTGGGCTCCTCAGCCCGTGCTCTTTTGTGCCTCCTTGCAGTGGCACGTGCTGTTCCCTTT
>NW_027723317.1:0-318 GCF_054177405.1 Leptonychotes weddellii | reverse complement strand
AGATAAACATGGGCGTATCTGGGTGGCTCAGTGGGTTAAGTGACTAACTCTTGATTTGGCTCAGGTCATGATCTCAGGGTCCTGGGATCCAGCCCCACATCGGGCTCCGCACTCAACACGGAGTCTGCTTGTCCCTCTCCCTCTGCCTGCCGCTCTGCCTACTTGTTCTGTCAAATAAATTAAAAATCTTAAAAAAAAAATCAGATAAACATGAAGAAGTGAATTAAAATCACAACTGTTAACATTTTGATGAATTACCAATTAACCTCTTAAATATGCATTTAAAATTTTTTAATTAGCATTTTTCACATTGCTTCT
>NW_027723316.1:0-318 GCF_054177405.1 Leptonychotes weddellii | reverse complement strand
GGGGACTGGAGGGGACAGTGGGGGATGGCGGGGGGGAGGTGGAGGTGATGGGGGCGGTGGGGGGACTGGGGGTGGGGGATGGGGTGACAGTAGGGAGCAGGAGGGATGGTAGGGGAACAGGGGGGGTCGGGGGGAAGGGACGGGGCCAGGCCTGAATGGAGTGATGGGCAATGGGCATGGGTGCTCCCTCCGGGCTGATGACGGTGTCCCGGAGCTGGACAGAGACGCTGGCTGCACACCACTGTGGACACACTGAACGCCACAGAAGTATCCGCTTTCAAACAATTAACGGTTGATTTTATGGCATGAGACTTCCGC
>NW_027723315.1:0-318 GCF_054177405.1 Leptonychotes weddellii | reverse complement strand
CTTCAGAGAAGGAGACATTTCTGAGGTTCAGTTGGTTAAAGGTCTCTTGGAAGACAAGCTACCAGAAATGAGCTCCGAACAATAGTATCTCCTCATAGTTTTCTTGCAAATACTAAGTGGGCTAATGAATTTGAAGGTTTAACACAGTGTCTTGAACATGGTAAACAACCAACAAATTGCTGCTCCCCCTGTTTGTGCGTGCTCTCTCTCTCTCTGTCAAATAAATAAAATCTTTAAAAAACCAAACAAAAAGGGGCTCCTGGGTCACTCAGTGGGTTAAGCATCTGCCTTCGGCTCAGGTCATGATCCCAGGGTCCT
>NW_027723314.1:0-318 GCF_054177405.1 Leptonychotes weddellii | reverse complement strand
TTATTTATTTGTTTGACAGAGAGAGACACAGTGAGAGAGGGAACACAAGTAGGGGGAGTGGGAGAGGGAGAAGCAGGCTTCCTGCGGAACAGGGAGCCCGATGCGGGGTTTGATCCCACGACCCTGGGATCATGACCTGAGCCGAAGGCAGACGCTTAACCGACTGAGCCACCCAGGCGCCCCTTGCCTGTACTCTTAAGTGCGGGAAGCTGTGCAATTGATCATGCTTTGCTTTTAGAGTTGGTGTGACTACTGTGCTCAAAACCTGAAGAAGACCAAGGTCATAGGACAGACTGAACCAAGAAAGTCCTATGCAGG
>NW_027723313.1:0-318 GCF_054177405.1 Leptonychotes weddellii | reverse complement strand
CTAGCCCAATTCCTTACTAGATTTAACATAACATGCCACACAAAAAGTCAAGTAGGAGGAAAGGCATGCTCATCTCCAGGCATAAAAATTATTTACTTCAGGGATGCCTGGGTGGCTCAGATGGTTAAGCCTCTGCCTTCGGCTCAGGTCATGATCCCAGGGTCCTGGGATCGAGCCCTGCATCGGGCTCCCTGCTCTGTGGGGTGTCTGCTGCTCCCCCTCCTTCCTGCTCGAGCTCTCTCTCACTATCTCTGTCTCTCTCAAATAAAAAAAAAAATTATTTACTTCAGTATCTACTGTACTACATAAGATGTCTGG
>NW_027723312.1:0-318 GCF_054177405.1 Leptonychotes weddellii | reverse complement strand
TGCACTGGAGGGGTGTCTGCCTCACCCCCGCGCTTGCCACGGGGAGGGGGTGGGGTTGGTAGCTCCATTCCTGACATGGTTGGCCGGGGCTGGGGGGGCAGCCTATGGCCCGGATAGAAGAAACAGGGCTTTCTTTCTGCAGACTGGGAAGTCCTGGCATGTGTGGCCCGGGCCTCCTGTCTTCCATCTTTCTTGGACTTGTGTGCAGAGCTCTTGCCCCCCTGCATTTTTGGAAGCATTGCCAGGTGAATCTGAATGCCACTTAGATTTTTGGAACAACTGCTGTATATAAAGAGCGCCGTGTGTGTGTGTTTGCGC
>NW_027723311.1:0-5243 GCF_054177405.1 Leptonychotes weddellii | reverse complement strand
CTGGAAACCCACCCAGAACCTCCACCCTCTGACACCATGGTCAACTCCTGTTGTGGCTCCGTCTGCTCTGACCAGGGCTGTGGCCAGGAGACCTGCTGCCACCCCAGCTGCTGCCAGACCACCTGCTGCAGGACCACCTGCTGCCGCCCCAGCTGCTGCGTGTCCAGCTGCTGCCGCCCCTCCTGCTGTGGTCCCAGCTGCTGCAGGCCCAGCTGCTGCATCTCTAGTTGCTGCCGCCCCTCCTGCTGTGGCTCCAACTCCTATGGCTCCAGCTGCTGCCGCCCCTCCTGCTGCATTTCTAGCTGCTACCGCCCCTCCTGCTGTGGTTCCAGCTGCTGTGGCTCCAGCTGCCGCCGCCCCTCCTGCTACATCTCTAGCTGCTGCCGCCCCTCCTGCTGTGGTTCCAGCTGCTGTGGCTCCAGCTGCTGCCGCCCCTCCTGCTGCTGCCCCTCCTGCTGCCTGCGCCCAGTCTGTGGTCAGGTCTCCTGCCACACCACTTGTTATCGCCCTACCTGTGTCATCTCCACCTGCCCCCGTCCCGTGTGCTGTGCCTCCTCTTGCTGCTGAGCCCCCTGCCGTGTGACTACCATCTCTGTTTACCTCTGCCCTACAGATGTAGACCCTCCTTTCGTGCTGAGCATTAGGACATATGAAGGCTGGTTGACCTCATTCAACAGGTTGAGCCTCATGATTCCAATGAACCCATCCCACTAACTCTGTGAGCACATTCTGGTTCATGTTAAGCTCCTTCCATTATTATCTTTTCCTTTCAATATTGGTGCCAAATATGGATATTAATCTGTAATCCATCAGCTAAAAAATTAGCCCACTCCTCTAAATTTCTCTTTCTTCCTTATCACTTAGGGGCTCTAGATTATCCTTCCTAACAAAGTGAATATTATCTGTAACCCCTGTGCAGTACTGATTTGATACCCTTTGACCTGGGATTCAGTCATACCCTTAGACCTGGGGGTCCAGTTATGTAGTTTCTAAAAGAGTGAATTTCTTATGTTTTGTTGCTTCTCTGCTTTCTAATAAACTTTTCTACACATAAAAATTCATCGGTATTGTTCTCTATTGTTTTCATGATCATTTTACTCAGTAACTAGGCAACTATATTTTACATGATGATACAGGAAGAACACTCATGCTGAAACCACTTTGAGAATAAGTGCTATATCAAATATAGATAATTTAAGATATTGGAACAAAAGCAGCACATATGTATGTGCACATGTATATGTCTTAATATCCTAAATTGGGACAGATTTAATTCATGTCTTTAGCTCTTATTTTTAAATTTTAATTTTTTATTGAGATATAATTGACATATAACATATATTTCAGGTATATACCATAATAATTTGATACTTGTATACTCTAAGAAATGATTACCACAATAAATCCAGTTACTATCTGTCACCATACAAAGTTACAAAAATTCTTTTCCTTGTAATGAGAACTTTTAAGATTTATTCTTTTAGCAACTTTCAGGTATGTGATACAATATTATTGACTATAGTCACCATGCTAACATTACATCCCCATGACTTATTTATTTTATAACTGGAAGTGTACACCTCTTGACCACCTTCACCCAGTTTGCCCACCCCCAACCCCACTCCTCTCTGGCAACCACCAATCTGTTCTCTGTATCTGTGAGTTTTGTTTTGTTTGTTCATTTGCTTATTGAAATCATACAGTATTAGTCTTTGACTTAACTTAGCATAATATCTTCAAGATCCATCCATGTTGTTGCAAATGGCAAGATTTCATTCTTCTTTATGGGTGAGTAAAATTTCATTGTATATCTACACCACATCTTCTTTATCCATTCATCCATTGATGCACACTTAGGTTGTTTCTCTAGCTTGGCTATTGTAAATAATGCTACAATGAACATAGAAATGCATATATCTTTTTGAATTAATGTTTTCATTTTCTTTGGATGAATACCCAGGAGTGGAATTGCTGGATCATATGGCAGTACTAGTTTTAATTTTTTAAGGAACCTCCATATTGTTTTCCAGAGTGGCTGCACCAATTTATATCCCCATCAACAATGCACAGGGTTCTCCTTCTTGAAGCCATGCTTTGCAATCACATGTTGGGATAGCCCCCCTTCTATTACATCCCCTTCAATCAGTAAACCCAATGTAGAAAGAAGGTTATAATGACAAATTTAAACATTAATAACATATTTTTAAATGAAAAGCTTAGTAAAATTACATAAATACAATAACAAATGAAAAGTTTAATAAAATTAATTATATAAACAAAGATAAAAAACTAATGAAATAGAAAAGGTCTGGTAAAACTGATCAAAGAGAGAGAAAGGGAGAAAGATGATGACTGAAAGACTGACAAATAACATTATGCTTGAAAAGGGGAATAATCAGCTCCCAAAAGAGTAGAAACTTTTACAAAACATATCAGAACATTACATATAAGTTTATACCAATATGTTTGAAAATTACAATTGAATTGACTATGTCTAGAAAAATATAAATTGGTAAAATTAATTCTAGAAGATATACAAAACATAAATAAGCCAATAACCATTAAAGAAACTATACCTATGATCCAAAATCCATCCTCTACATATATTGATACTAAAAAGCCAGACCCATGTTGATTTATAAGTAAGTTTACTAAACCTTAAAGTTCTCTCCCACTCCAACTAAGAAAAAGAACGGAAGTAAAATCTTCCCAATTCATTTTTAGTAAAACAATATTAAAAACATACAAGAACAATGTGATAAAGGAAAATTATAGGCCTATATTATTGAAGATTATAGATGCAAAATTCCCATAAATACAAGTGAAATTTAGCAATATATAAAAGGAGTAACACATCATAACCAAATAGAGTTTGTCCTAGACATTCAGGAATGCTTCAAAATTAGACAATATTTAAATAGGCTTGTTGATACTACTATATTAAAGAAGAAAAACTTCAGGATTATATCAATAATTCAATAATATGGGAAAATTCAAAAACATGGGAAATTCAATAATGGGAAAATAATTCAATAATATATAAATGTATTAGGGTTCTCCAGAGAAACAGAACCAATAGGAGACAGATATAGATATAGATGCACATTCATATACATAAACACACACACACATATACAGAATCATATAGAGAGAGAGAGAGAGAGAGAGAGGTATTTATTTTAGGGACTTGGTTTATGTGATTACAGAATTTGAGAAATCCTAAGATCTGCATTCAATAAGCTGGAGACCCAGAAGATCTGATGGTGTAAATTCCAAATCAAAAGCCAGCAGGCTCAAGACCCAAGAAGAGTCAATGTTTCAGGAAAAGACTGATATCAAGGGAGTCAGACATGAGGAGCTCCTTTTTAGTCAAAGTGAGGGGACATTAGCAGTTTTGTTCTATTCAGACCTTCAGTTGATTGGATGAGGTCTACCCACATTGGAGAGGAGGGCAATCTGCTTTATTCAGTGTACTGATTTGAATATTAATCTTACTCAGAAACACTTTCACAGACATTCCCAGAATAATGTTTGTCCAAATGTCTGGGCATCCTATGGCCCAGTCAAGTTGACACATAAAATTGGCCATCACAACAGCCATTTACTATTTAAAACACTCTAAGTAAAATAGGGCTAAAAGAGGACATTTTTATCCGAATGAATGCTATTTATCAAAACTTCATAGCAAACATAATAGTTAACAAATAACAAGTATTTCTACTAAAGTTTAGAATAAGGCAAGGATAACGCATATCACTCATCATTCATTGTTGTATTTGAGATCCTCACCAATGCAATCTGATAAGAAAAAAAGTGTTACCAAAAAAAAAAAGCTGATATTTGTGGACAATACTGTTGTCAACATAGGAAATCCAAGAAAACCCACAAACTTGTGCTAAAAAGAGAGTTTAGAGAAATCACTATATAGAGTACTGACAAAAAAAAACAAAAAAACACAATAACATTCTTATAACTTGCAAGAGTCAATTAGTAATTCTAATTTAATAGGAAGGAAGATTTCATTCACAATAGCTACAAATATTATAAACTGCTTCAAAATAAGTCTAACAAAACTGTGCAATGTTTATGAAGAAAAGTTCAAAATACTCTTTGGAAATCTGTATGTAAATGAACAGTTAATGTCAGGTTTATTACTGGGAAGATTTAATATCACAAATATGTCAATTCTTCCTAGTTGAATCAATAAATTTAATGCCATTCTGATAAAAATTCTAATGAGATTTTTTAATAGAGCATGATTAACTGTTTTTAAATGCATATAGAAAAGAAAAGGTCCAAGATTAGCCAAAGAAATGCTGAAAAGGTAAGTAGAAGGGATTTTTCCCTATCAGACATATATCTTCTCCCATCCCATAGGCTGCCTAATTTTAGTTTTGTCCACTGTTTCCTTGGCTGTGCAGACACTTTTTATTTTGATGTAGTCCCGATAGATTATTTTTGCTTTATTGCCCTTGCCTCAGGAGACATATCTAGAAAAAATTTGCTATGGCAAATGTCAGAGACATTACTGCCTGTGCTGTCTTCTAGGATTTTTATGGTTTTAGGTCTCACATCCATTTTGAATTTACTTTTGTGTATGGTGTAAGAAAGTGACCTAGTTTCATTCTTCTGCATGTTGCTGTCCAATTTTCCCAACACCATTTGTTGTAGAGACTGTCCTTCTCCCATTGGATATTCTTTCCTGCTCTGTTAATATTAATTATTAATCAACCATATACTTGTGGGTTCATTTCTGGATTTTCTGGTCTGTTCCATTGACCTATGTGTCTATTTTGTGCCAGTACCACAATGTTTTGATTACTATAGCTTTGCACTATAATTTGAAGTCTGGAATTGTGATGTCTCCAGCTTTGCTTTTCTTTTTCAAGATTGCTTTGGCTATTTGGGGTCTTTTGTGGTTCCATACAAATTTTGGGATTGTTTGTTCTAGTTCTGTAAAAAATGTTGTTGGTATTTTGATAAGGATTGCTCTAAATGTGTAGATCAGGAAGTCCCTTTTTAAATCAATGACATTTCCTGGTTGACCACTGAGAAGGAGGAAGAGAAATAAAAGTTACCCAAATGTATTTACCCCAAAGATACAAAAGTAGGGATCTGAAAGGGTACGTGCACCCCGATGTTTATAGCAGCAATGTCCACAATAGCCAAACTGTGGAAAGAGCTAAGATGTCCATCGACAGACGAATGGATAAAGAAGATGTGGTATATATATACAATGGAAT
>NW_027723310.1:0-318 GCF_054177405.1 Leptonychotes weddellii | reverse complement strand
TAGTGATAATGACTGTTATCATATTTTCTTTAAGTTGAGGAAACTGCTATTTTCATTAACTTTGCTTTACTATGTAAAGTTTTTAAAGCATTTTCTTCCCCCTGTCTCTGTTCCCTCACTTATCATTCACACTTCTCAATGCACTGCCATCTGGCTTCCTTGCTGTCAATCCATTGTAGCTTTTGTTGCCAAGGTCACCAATGGCTTTTTGTCACTAATTTGAATGGACACTATTTAGTCTTTATCTTACTTGAATTCTCTCCAACAGTTCAGAATCCTCTCCTGCCACCTAGGGAAGTTTATAAAAGCTGCTGAGTC
>NW_027723309.1:0-318 GCF_054177405.1 Leptonychotes weddellii | reverse complement strand
GGGAGCCGAGCACAGGAAGGACCCGTTATCACCTGCCGCCAGCCTGCTGGGGCTCCAGCGACCCGCAGGACCTTACCTCTGGGATTAGCACCCCCCGAGGACCTCACCCCTGTGATTAGCACCCCCCCATAGGACCTCACCCCTGTGATTAGCACCCACCCCTGCAGGATCTCAGCCCTGTGATTAACAGCCCCCCCCCGCCGCAGGATCTCACCCCTGTGATTAGCACCCACCCCCCTGCAGGATCTCACCCCTGTGATTAACAGCCTCCCCCCCCGGCAGGATCTCGCCCCTGTGGTTAGCACCGCCCCCCGCAGG
>NW_027723308.1:0-318 GCF_054177405.1 Leptonychotes weddellii | reverse complement strand
GCCTGGCACAGCAGTTGGCGGTGGCAGGGCGAAGGGAGAGGGGCCGCCGCCCGCCCCCACCGCAGCGTCCACTTTGACAGGCCCCCCGGCCAGACTGTGCCTCCCCAGGCCCAGGCCCGGCGCACGGGAGTCTGCGGCAAGGGGGTCAGTGCAGGCCGGGCGCAGCAGCTGCACGCAGGGGAAGCAGGACAGTGTGCCGAGGGTCCTGAACGGAGGAGCTGCTGGGGCTGAAGTGCCCCCCCTGGCACTGGTGAGGTGCTCCGTACGACGGGCATCCTACGTGGTGGCATTGGATCAGAGATACGACGGACGATCGAT
>NW_027723307.1:0-318 GCF_054177405.1 Leptonychotes weddellii | reverse complement strand
TATCAATTTCTGGACTTTTTTATATGAAAGAAGAAATATTCATGTGTTTACATCACTATAATCAGTTCTCTATTACCAGAAGTTAAATGCAAATTCTTTCCAGTTCTTACAGTGGTCAGCAAACCCTAGGTACTTACCATCCTAATCCTATTTTATGGCAATGGAGGTGGGTGGGGAGAAATTCCCTTCTTTTAGAAAACCCTATGAGTGACAGTCTTAGGATAGTTGCCCGAAGTCCATTACTAGAGGATAGTTCTCAGTCAAGCAAAAGTGTAAAGAGAAAGTTTCGCCAAGAATGTAAAGCAAACATCCCTCATC
>NW_027723306.1:0-318 GCF_054177405.1 Leptonychotes weddellii | reverse complement strand
TGACAAATACAACTATGACTCTATCAACGACATTAATAGACATATTGGAGGAGTCAAGGACATAACCTTTGCCAGGGCTTCAGAAACATGCTTTAGCATCCATGCTGACAAGTAGCCATAGACTCTGGTCATTCACAGGCTTCTAGTCTGCCCAGCCCTCCTGGCACGTGTCCCATATTGCTCTCCTCTTGTCCACGGAGATGTCATAGGCGTTGCTGCCTGGTGCCCTGCCAGCATCTGTAAACACTCCAACCTCCTCCTTTCTAACAACCCAAGAAATCGGATTTGACACTAACAAGGTGAAGAGTGAACTCTCTC
>NW_027723305.1:0-318 GCF_054177405.1 Leptonychotes weddellii | reverse complement strand
TTATTTATTTGTTTGACAGAGAGAGACACAGTGAGAGAGGGAACACAAGTAGGGGGAGTGGGAGAGGGAGAAGCAGGCTTCCTGCGGAACAGGGAGCCCGATGCGGGGTTTGATCCCACGACCCTGGGATCATGACCTGAGCCGAAGGCAGACGCTTAACCGACTGAGCCACCCAGGCGCCCCTTGCCTGTACTCTTAACTGCGGGAAGCTGTGCAATTGATCATGCTTTGCTTTTAGAGTTGGTGTGACTACTGTGCTCAAAACCTGAAGAAGACCAAGGTCATAGGACAGACTGAACCAAGAAAGTCCTATGCAGG
>NW_027723304.1:0-318 GCF_054177405.1 Leptonychotes weddellii | reverse complement strand
TTATTGTGGTGATCATTTCACAATATAGAAATGTAGAATCCTTATTTTGCATACTTAAAATTAATATAATGTTATATATCCATTGTATCTCAGGAAAATAGAAGGTATCATCATAGATATCAATTATGTGGATGACATGTTCCCACAGGCTGGATGTACTCTGGTTGCATGCTGTACATATTAGAGGCATCAGAAATCCGTGGTTCAGCTGAATGTGGGCCATAGTTACCAAACAAACATATCAAGAATAAGTATACACTGAAAGAGGTGCACATAAATAAGAACAAAAGACTACTGGACAAATTAAATATTAGGATC
>NW_027723303.1:0-318 GCF_054177405.1 Leptonychotes weddellii | reverse complement strand
TAGTGATAATGACTGTTATCATATTTTCTTTAAGTTGAGGAAACTGCTATTTTCATTAACTTTGCTTTACTATGTAAAGTTTTTAAAGCATTTTCTTCCCCCTGTCTCTGTTCCCTCATTTATCATTCACACTTCTCAATGCACTGCCATCTGGCTTCCTTGCTGTCAATCCATTGTAGCTTTTGTTGCCAAGGTCACCAATGGCTTTTTGTCACTAATTTGAATGGACACTATTTAGTCTTTATCTTACTTGAATTCTCTCCAACAGTTCAGAATCCTCTCCTGCCACCTAGGGAAGTTTATAAAAGCTGCTGAGTC
>NW_027723302.1:0-318 GCF_054177405.1 Leptonychotes weddellii | reverse complement strand
GTACAAATTTCTTAAAAGTCAGATAAACATGGGCGTATCTGGGTGGCTCAGTGGGTTAAGTGACTAACTCTTGATTTGGCTCAGGTCATGATCTCATGATCGGGCTCCGCACTCAACATGGAGTCTGCTTGTCCCTCTCCCTCTGCCTGCCGCTCTGCCTACTTGTTCTGTCAAATAAATTAAAAATCTTAAAAAAAAAATCAGATAAACATGAAGAAGTGAATTAAAATCACAACTGTTAACATTTTGATGAATTACCAATTAACCTCTTAAATATGCATTTAAAATTTTTTAATTAGCATTTTTCACATTGCTTCT
>NW_027723301.1:0-318 GCF_054177405.1 Leptonychotes weddellii | reverse complement strand
GGCCAGCGCTGTGACTCCTGCCGGGTGTTAGGGGGCAGGTATGGGCTCCGGAGAGGCGGTCGCTTGCGTGAGCACCGGGCAAGGTAGCAGAGGTGGAGAGTGGCGTGCAGGGGTCCTGGAGTGTTGGGAGGCTGTCGACAGGCCTCCTCGGAAAGGTTCAGGCCCCACCACGTTCAGTGTGACAAAAGGCAAAGACCCTCTTGACGGCCACAAAGGCGGGTGGGGGGGCTGAAGCCCCCAGATGGGGTACAAGCTTGAAGACCAAAGCAAGGTGACCAACAACCTTAGGTTACAGTCACGTGGCATTGCCATTACTCC
>NW_027723300.1:0-5243 GCF_054177405.1 Leptonychotes weddellii | reverse complement strand
CCTCAGTTTGTTTCCTGAGATTAAGAATTCCTCATATCAGTGAGATCATATGATACATGTCTTTCTCTGATTGAATTATTTTGCTCAGCATAATACCCTCCAGTTCCATCCATGTTGTTGCAAATGGCAAGATTTCATTCCTTTAGATGGCTGCATAATATTCCTTGTATATATACACCACATCTTCTTTATCCTTTCATCTGTCGATGGACATCTTGGCTCTTTCCATAGTTTGGCTATTATGGACATTGCTGCTGTAAACATTGGGGTGCATGTACTCCTTCGGATCCCTACATTTGTATCTTTGGGGTAAATACCCAGTAGTGCAATTGCTGGGTCATATGGTAGCTCTATTTTCATAGGTTAAATAGATGCTTTTTATGTTAAAATAATATCCCATCCTTTGTCTCTAAGGAGGTTAAAATTAATTGCCTATTAAGAGCAATGATGATTCTTGCTTTTCTAAATATAAATCTGTTTCTATAGTTATAATTTACTATTTTGAATGAACAGAGAAAAACCATGGTCATTTATTAGCTAAATGTGAAAAGGTAGGAAAATACTATATAAAGATGCTATAAATGATAGCAATTTTTAATATTTTCTTTATTTTTAAAATTTAAAATCTTACAAAAATAACATGTGGCTAAGAAAAGAACTTCATATGATAGAAAAGGGAGTGCATACTGTATTCTTTCATTCACTGGCCACTCAGTTTCACTCCCACTCTTGCACAAATTTTCTACATGCACACATTCATACAAACATAATTATCTCCTAATGGGAGTATTTTATGTATGTTGTTGTGCTTTGTTTTATTAAACTTATTTTTCTTCATGTTCGCGATTCAGCATATGGATTTTATCATACTCCTTTAAATGGCCATAAAGATACCCATTACATATATGTACCAAAATTTATTTAAACAATGTCTGATCAATGGACATTAAGGTTATTTCTAGTTTTTCATCTTATATGCTACTTACAACACTCTTGAGCATGCATTTTTGCATATGTTTGTGTGTATATTTTTGCCTCGAATTCCTAGCAGTTGAGTTCCTAAGTAAAACAGAAAATATATTTAAATTTTGATAGATATGGTCAAATTCCCTATAAGTAGAGTGTACCAATTTCTCTGCTTCAAACAATGTATCTTGACACCTGTATGATCTCACCCTTGCCAGTAAAAAAAATACTGTTTAGATATTAGTAATTTTGAATTATCAAGTGTTACAGCTTGTTCTTGACTTAAAATTGGTATATATATAAAATCACATGATCATATCAATAGATGCAGAAAAAGCATTTGGCAAAATCCAACACCCATTCATGATAAAAACTCAGTAAACTGGGAATGGGAGGGACTTCCTCTTCTTGATAAAAATATCTACAAAAAACTACAGCTAATATCATACTTATTGGTGAGAAACTCAAAGCTTGCCCTCTAAGATCAAGGACAAGGCAAGGATATCCTCTCTTAGCAATCTTTTTCAACATCATATTGTAAGTTCTAGCTAATGCAGGAAAACAAGAAAAGGAAATAAAAGTACACAGATAAGGTAAAATGAAATCTAAACTAAACTAAAGCAGAAATCAACAAGTGGGACTACCTCAAGCTAAAAGTCCTCTGCATAGCAAATGAAACAATGAACAAAATGAAAAGGCAACCTCAGAAATGGGAGAAAATATTTACAAACCATATATCAGAAAGAGGTTTATATCCAAATATATAAAGAACTCAGATGACTCAATAACAACAATAACAAAAAATCTGATTTAAAAATGGTCAGAAGAACTGAATAGACATTTTTTCTTCAAATAAGGCATCCAAATGGCCAATGTATACAGAAAACAATGTTCAACATCACTTAAATCATTCAGGAAGTGCAAATTAAAACCACAATGAGGTATTACCTCACACCTGTTAGAATGGCTATCATCAAGAAGATAAGAGATAATAAGCGTAAGTGAGGGTATGGAGAAAAAGGAACCCTCATGCACTGTAAATGGAAGTGTTAAAGAAGATGTAATGTATACATACATGGAATATTTTTCATCCGTGATAAAGAAGGAAATCCTGCCATTCCTGACAACATGGATGGACCTTGAAGACATCATGCTTATTGAGATGAACCAGACAGTGAAAAATAAATATTCTATTATACCACTGATACTTGGAATCTAAAACAGCCAAACTTGTAGAAACAGAGTAGAACAGTGGTTACCAGGAGCTGGAGGTTGGGGAACTGGATAGATGTAGTTAAAGGGCATAAACTTGTAATTAGAAGATGCATACGATTTGAAGATTCAATGTATAGCAAAGTGATTATAGTCAACAATACTGTATTATATACTTCAAAGTTGCTAAGAAACTAGATCCTAAATGTTCTCACCACAAAAAAAGGATAAAATTATGTGACATGATAGAGGTGTTAGTTAAATCTAAAGTTATAATCATATCATAATATATAAATATATTAAATTAACCTATGGTACACCTTAAACTTACACAATGTTATATGTAAATTATAAGTCAAAATGAAAGCAAAACAAAACACACTGCCATTAACATTAGCACCCCCAAAATGAAATACTAGGGATAAATTTAACAAAATATGTACCACATTTATATAAGGATAACTACAAAACTGATGAAAAAATCAAAGAATAACTAAATAAATAAATATTCCATGTTCATGGATGAAAAATCCAATGGTGTCAAGATGTCAGTTCTTATCAAATCCATCTATAGATTCAATGCAATCCAAATCAAAATCCCAAGAAGTTACTTGGTGGACATTGACAAACTAAATCTAAAGTTTATATGAAAAAAGCAAAAGACCCAAAATAACCAACACAATTTTGAAGAAGAACAAAGTTGGAGAACTGATACTACCTGACATCAAGATTTAGAATAAAGCTACAGTAGTCAAGATAACATGGTACTGGCAAAAGAATATACAAATAGATAAATGAAATAGAATAGGGGCGCCTGGGTGGCTCAGTCGTTAAGCGTCTGCCTTCAGCTCAGGTCATGATCCCAAGGTCCTGGGATCGAGCCCCGCATCGGGCTCCCTGCTCCGTGGGGAGCCTGCTTCTCCCTCTCCCACTTCCCCTGCTTGTGTTCCCTCTCTTGCTGTCTCTCTCTGTCAAAATAAATTAAAAAATCTTAAAAAAAAAAGAAATAGAATAGATTGCTCAGAAAGGGACTCAGATAAATGTAGTCAACTAATCTTTGACAAAGAAGCAAAGGCAATGGAGCTAAGGTAGTCTTTTCAACAGATGGTGCTGGAACAACTGGACATCCAAATGCAAAAAAAAAAAAAAAAGAATCTAAACACAGATCTTGCATCTGTCACAATAATTCACTCAAAATGGATCCCAGACCTAAATATAAAACACAAAACTATAAAATTCCTAGAAGACAACATAGGGAAAAACCTAGATGACCTTAAGCATTGTTGACTTTTTATATATGACACAAAAATCACAATCCGTGAAATAAGTAATAAGCTGAACTTTATTTTTTTTTAAAGATTTTATTTATTTATTTGACAGAGAGAGACACAGCGAGAGAGGGAACACAAGCAGGGAGAGTGGGAGAGGGAGAAGCAGGCTTCCTGCTGAGCAGGGAGCCCGATGCAGGGCTCGATCCCAGGACTCTGGGATCATGCCTTGAGCCGAAGGCAGACGCTTAATGACTGAGCCACCCAGGGGCCCCATAAGCTGAACTTTATTAAAATTAAAAACTTCTGCTCTGTGAAAGACAATATGAAGAGAAGTAGAAGACAAACCACAGACCAGGAGAAAATATTTGTAAAAGACACATATGATAAAGGAATGTTATCCAAAATATACAAATAACTCTTAAAACTCAATAGCAAATGACACAACAGGATTTAAAAATGTACCAGAGACCTTAACAGATACACCTAAGAGAATATATAGGTGGGAAGTAAGCATATGAAAAGATACTCCACATTGTCTCATCAAGGGAATAAAAAATAAAATGACATGATACCACTACATATCTATTAGAATGACCAAAATTCAGACACTGAAAACATCAAGTACAGGTCAGGTTGTGAAGCAACAGGAACACTTGTTCATTGCTAGTGAGGATTTAAGACAGTTTGGTGGTTTCTTACATAAATAAACATAATCTGTGTTTCAGCAATCGCACTCCTTGGTGTTTACCCAACTGAGTTGAAATCATATATCCACAAAACAACTAAAAGTTGGGAACAACCAAGATGCCCTACAGTATGTGAACGGTAAGATAAACTGTAGTATATCCAGACAATGCAATAGTATACAGCACCAAAAAACAATGAGATATCAGCCATGAAGAGACATGGAGGAATATTAAATGCATGTTATTAAGCAAAAAAGCCAATCAAAAAAGGCCGCATATGATTCCAACTATATGACATTCTGAAAAAGGCAAAACTATGGAGACCATAGATCAGTTACTACCAGGGATTGGGGTGAGGGCACAGGGTCAGATAAATAGGTGGGACACAAAGGATTTTTAGGGCAGTGAAACTACTTTGTATGTTGACATAATGGTGGATACGTGTCATTATACATTTGTTTAAACCCAGTGAACGCATAGCACCAAAAGTGAACCATAATGTAAACTGTGGAGATTGGGAAATTCTGATGTATCAATGTAGGTTCATCAACTGTAACAAATGTACCCCTTTGTTGAGGGATGTTAATAATGGGGGAAGCTATGCATATGTAAGGGCAGGGGGTATATGGGAAATCTCTGTACCTTCCTCTCAATTTTTCTGTGAACCTTAAACTGCTTTAAGGAAATAAAGTTTTAATTAAAAAAATGGTATAGATAAAGTCTTATCTCTTCTCAGTTGTAAGAACAAATGTATGTGTCTTTAATAATGGATGGGTTGTGAAGATAGTGGTGTTTAATACCAATCATTCTTTCTAAGTTGTTACATGGTGAAGCACGATTCAAAAATACTGGCAAATTAAAGAAATTCGACTGTACCAATAACATTTTTGGAGCTGCAGCTTTTTATTTTTTCAGACAATAGGATAGTTTTATTATAAGATAAGGAAGTTTAAAGATTCCTCATACTGGGAAAGATGTGCTAGATATTTAAACTATAACAAAATGTGCCTAATTTACTTATTCTCACTTATTATTTAGACCTTTTTAAAGTAGTTGATGTTTGATGGACAGGTGATGTGATGAACCTAATTACTGTTTTACATGTTTT
>NW_027723299.1:0-318 GCF_054177405.1 Leptonychotes weddellii | reverse complement strand
TTTTTTTTTTAAATGTTATGATTTAATTAAGATTTTTTTTTTGTTCCTAAAGTGAAATTTCCCTCCTGGTATTTTTTTTTTTTAAGAATTTTTTATTTATTTGAGTTAGAGAGAGAGAGAGCATGAGTGGGGGCAGGCGCAGAGCGAGAGGGAGAAGCAGGCTCCCCTCAACAAGGGCTCAATCCCAGGACCCTGGGTTCATGATCTGAGTTGAAGGCAGATGCTTAACTGACTGAGCCACATAGGGGCCCCTCACTCCTGCTGTTTTTAAAGTTGTTTTTGTTATTGATTATTGGTTCTTTTTCTTTTTTTTTTTTT
>NW_027723298.1:0-318 GCF_054177405.1 Leptonychotes weddellii | reverse complement strand
CCGAAAGTGTTTACCAAACCCCTTTACTTAGATGGATCCAGACTTCAAAATGTCTCCCCTGCAATGGACAGCAACTGAAATCTTTGCTCTGATTTTAAACTTGCAGCTTTTTCTTTCTTTTCTGCTACTTGGAGCCTCCCCCATACACATACAGTTAAAGATTTGATGGAAATTTATATACATATTTAGGGATTTTACCTTCTAAAGATCCCTCCTTTCCCCTCTAATGTATAGCTGTCCTCTCAGTCTTAAATTTTTTTTTTGTATTAGCAACATTGCTTTAATAAAGATAAGACATTTCATTAAATGAAATAAATG
>NW_027723297.1:0-318 GCF_054177405.1 Leptonychotes weddellii | reverse complement strand
AAAAAACTCCTGGAACTTGCTCTTTCTTTTAAGATAAATTGTAGAGTTCTACTTTGCATCCTCGAATACTTCAAATAATGCAAAGTATGTTGAAAATTGCATGTTTTATAGTTGGGCTCTCATCTCACTTGAAGTAAATTATGTATGAGAAGAATTATGGAGAGTTAACATGGATCATTTCACAGTAAATACTTAATGAATTGAAGGCTGAGGTAAAATATCCTTTACTTTGAAAGGAAAATATGCTATTTCTTGGTTTTGAAGATGTCATATCTTAAACTTTATCTTTGAGGCTCCTGTGTCTTGATTTTTTTTTTT
>NW_027723296.1:0-318 GCF_054177405.1 Leptonychotes weddellii | reverse complement strand
GTCCACTGGTAGATGAGTGGATGAAGAAGATGTGGGGGCGCCTGGGTGGCTCAGTTGGTTAAGCGACTGCCTTCGGCTCAGGTCATGATCCTGGAGTCCCGGGATCGAGTCCCGCATCCGGCTCCCTGCTCGGCAGGGAGTCTGCTTCTCCCTCTGACCCTCCTCCCTCTCATGCTCTCTGTCTCTCATTCTCTCTCTCAAATAAATAAATAAAATCTTTAAAAAAAAAAAAAAGAAGATGTGGGGGGTAGGGGCGGTGCACAGGAACATGATGGAATACTACACAGACATAAAAAGGGGATGAGATCTTGCCATTTG
>NW_027723295.1:0-318 GCF_054177405.1 Leptonychotes weddellii | reverse complement strand
GTGTGACAGTGTGCAAACCGGCAGGTGGAGGTGGAACCCCAAGGAGAAGCCAGGACGTGCATTCAGGAGAGTCAGGGACGCCGCTCTGTGGGGTGAGGCAGGAGGGGACAGGGGTGTCCGCACACGAGGGGCAGGGAACGCGGCAAGATGACGGGGAAATGGGGCCGCGGGGCCCTCGGCTGAGCCCGGGATGAGAGGTGCGGGCATGGAGGGATGCGCTGCTGGACAGGCGGGTCCCAGCGACAGACAGCCCGGGGAGCAGCTCAGAGCCTCACCGCAGCGTGGGTATGTCTGTGCTGGGCGACACCACAGGGTGCT
>NW_027723294.1:0-318 GCF_054177405.1 Leptonychotes weddellii | reverse complement strand
GTATAGTAAGTGGGATGTCTTATTTTACATCTTTTAGTTGTTGTTGTTGTTTAAGATTTTATTTATTTGACAGAGAGAGAGACAGTGAGAGAGGGAACAAAGCCGGAGGAGTGGGAGACGGAGAAGCAGGCTTCCTTCCCAACAGGGAGCCCAATGTGGGGCTCAAACCCAGGAACTTAGTACCATGACCTGAGCTGAAGGCAGACGCTTAATGACTGAGCCACCCAGGCACCCTACATCTTTTAGTTGTGTCTTGCAATCATACCCTAGGTGTGTTGGCAAAGACAGGCAAAGAAGATTCTTTGCATAGAGTGATAT
>NW_027723293.1:0-318 GCF_054177405.1 Leptonychotes weddellii | reverse complement strand
TCCTCGTTCAGAATCACAGCAGCAAGGGGTTAAAAGCTAAATGGTCATGTTTAATCCAACTAGATGAAAAGGTATCATTTGTCTGCACTGGGCAGCAGGTATTCACTGCCCTCTCATGGGCCATCTGCCCTGCAGAACACCCTGGCCCCTTTCCTAGGGAAGGGGCCCCCACTGCCTTTGGCTGTCAGCATGCACTGCCGCCGGACCCACTGCACAGTTTCTTAGCCTTAGACTAGCTGGGACAGTTGGGTTATTCCGTTTGTTGAGTTGGATCATTCTAAATTTGTGTTTCTTTTCTTTTTTTTTTTTGCCAAAATA
>NW_027723292.1:0-318 GCF_054177405.1 Leptonychotes weddellii | reverse complement strand
CAGTAGAGATGAATCAAAGCACAACTTTTCTAGAAAACCCTCTCAAACAAAACCAACTCTGTAAGGCAGGACTTTGGACGAGCTTGGGCACTGATGGAGGTGAAGACTGTCGGGTCTGTTCTCTCTCTCTCTCTCTCTTTCTCACTCTCCCTGTGGGAACAATGAGGACAATGATAAGCTGGTTCAGAAGAGGGTTTCTGTGACCTGCATTTCCCAGCACCTGTTCCAGAGAACACTAATCCTACCCAAAGCCCCAGGAACATAGGGTCTCATGGTTAAAACCCTGTCTTGGACATTTGAAATCCTTTTTTTTTTTTT
>NW_027723291.1:0-318 GCF_054177405.1 Leptonychotes weddellii | reverse complement strand
TAGACCTAAATATAAAACTTAAAACTACAAACTTCTAGAAGAAAACTTAGGAGAAAACCTTTGTAATCTTGGGTTTGGCAAAAAAGTTACTAGATACAACATCAAAAGTGTGATCTGTAAAAAAAAAAAAAGAAAAATTGATGAGGTGGACTTTATCAAAATTAAAAACTTCTCCTTGAAAGACATTGGTAAGACAATGTAATATAGACAGAATAAAAAATTCATTGTTTACTTTATTTTTTTTAATTAATTAATTTATTTTATTCTTATGTTAATCCCCATACATTACATCATTAGTTCTAGATGAAGTGTTCCACG
>NW_027723290.1:0-318 GCF_054177405.1 Leptonychotes weddellii | reverse complement strand
TTTTTTTATTTTTAAGTAATCTCTACACCTGACTTGGGGCTTGAACTCACAACCCCAGATCAAGCATTGGATGTTCTACTGACTAAGCCAGCCAGGTGCCCCATTTTACGCCCAAGTTTAAAATCAACTTCTTGGTTTTCATAGCAAGTGTTTAGGGTTTTGAACAGGGTTGCAGTGAATTAATAAATCTGGACGTAAATTAAAACTGTTACAGTACCGAGTCCTTTTAAAGAGGATTATGGCATTCTCTCATTTTATTTTACTCAGCTCTTGTATTTCCTTCAGTGAAGTTTCACATGCATATGTGTGTGTGTGTGT
>NW_027723289.1:0-5243 GCF_054177405.1 Leptonychotes weddellii | reverse complement strand
AAAAAAAGATAGCTTTCCTCTTTGTGATCTGTGGATGAAAATACTATTTAAATGCAAATACAGAGGCATTTATTACAACTGTGGTTATGATTCCAGTTATTTAAAAAGCAAGTCATCGGTTGAATTTCTTACCAACCACCCAGGTGAAGTGCCTTGGTGAGGTCGGCAGAGGCTGCAGTGCCAGGGAACATAGCAAGGGGGGAGCTGCCTCTTATCCTTAACTCCCTCAAGGTAATCAGGCACTTTGCATAATGTAAACAAGCAAGAACATACTTTGAGGGAGGGGCACATAAACAATAACTAGGAGAGGGTGACAGGGAGGAGGAGCTTTCAAGATCTCTACTAGGGGAACCTTTCTTTCTAAAAACATAAAAAAAGATGGTCCCGTAGGCCCTGCAGGAATTCAAGCACCTTCCAAAGCTTTTCTGGAGGTGGCAAGAACCCCTCTGGCTGTTTCCCCAACTGTGATCAAGGACCATTATCTTTGCCCACTTTAAACTAAGAAAATAGAGTTGTTATTGTTTTCATTCAAAGCCAGCCTGAACAGAAGCCCTGGGATGTGGGCAGGTGGGCAGCCCCTTCCCCTAACTGGGAGATGGCGGGCCCTAATGTGTGTGCATGTGGAGGAAACAAGGGTCTCAGTAAATGTTTATTAAGGACAAAGCAGACATCCAGGGCCAAGCCTTGCCCTCTGAGAGCCCGGGGAGCAGGCTCTGATGCAGGGATGCGCTGGGGGCCAGCGCCAGTTTTGCCTACATAGTACTTAGCCACACACGTGCTCCCAATGGAAGTCCGATTTTCATGATGTTGACTCGGCCGGCCATGCTCCATGCCAAGACTAAAACATCATTTTCTATCAATTCAGAGAAACTCAAGGGATTTTCTAAGAAGTCCCATTATTTACTAAGTGAATGGTTTTTGAAAAAAAAAGGCTTTTTTTTTTTTTTTTGGCTTTCTTCTTTTGTACTTTAACCCCCAATAGGTTATCTGTACCCTTCTACACAACTTGCCACATATAGTGAGGCTAAATGTTCCGGGATACTGGTTTCTTTCATTTATCATTCAATGCCTTATAGTGGATAGAAGAAGTGATGCAAGACTTCTTCAATTGTGGTCTGTTTAAGATGTATCCATCTGCATAGCACTGTCTCTAGGTGCAAACTAGAATGCGCCTCATAAAGAAGGCCATGCATTGGGAGATGAGGAAGAAGGGAGGGCAGGAATAGCTTGGCCCTCATTCCAGACAATTGGGGAAGCAAAATGAGAGGGAAGGAGTGACCTTCTGTTGTGTGGTACAGCAGCCACTTGCAATCTGAGTCATTTCTAGCCTTGGTTGAGAAAAGTAAAGTTTCCCCCTTCCATTGCCAAAATGCTTATGTTAGAATCAGACTGGTTTCCTTCTGCCTCAAGCACGAATCGCTGACAGTCTCACCAGCAAATGTCAACTAGTGCTACAGGGTTTTTATTAACAATTGTGATTATGGAGACAGGCTTCAATCCCAGTTGGTGTTGACCAGCTGGGAAACATGTGTTCTATTTGACCTACTGAAGAATTGAGATAAATAAAGATTTATCCAATGGAATAAATCCGAAGCCTAGTGCTTATTTTTCCTTAGTTGACTTGGATGTTTGAGGCATCCACAACTCTTTTCAGAAGGTCAGGTCCTTAAATTGTCACTGATATTCCTAAGGGTTCCCACCTTACATACCAAAGACTGTGGGACTGAGAGGCTCTGGGCTTGCTGAAAGCTGCCGAGGACTGTAGCATTATGGATTAAACATCACTTCCCCATGTCCACCCTGTGTTTCAATCTCTGGACTGCATTGAAACCATATTCATATTTAAGCTTATCAGAAAATAACCCAGGATGACATGTTCCTTCTGTTCACTTAACCTGTTCTAACAAATTTGAGGTTTGAAGTTCTTTAGCCCAAATTTTTCCCCAAAAAAGAGACGGAAAGGGAAAAAAAAGTCAGATCAAAAACTTTGGATTGATAGATACATGGATAAGTGTGTACACACACACACACACACACACGTGGAAATCTTTGGAAACTTCCTGCCATACATATTGCCACAAAAGAGACTAGCTTATTCTATTTCAAACTGAGAGTAAACTTTGAAGCATATTTCCACTTCTCTTGGAGCACAAAATGAGAATTCCACATCCTACTTTTCCTCTTTAGGAAGAGGACATGAGAATATATTCTCTATGAAGACAGAAGTTCAAGAAACAATTCTATGTTTACTCATTTAAATCTTGTAAATATATCCAGAAATAATAGTATGTTTTAATGTAATTTTCAAATTTAAAAAATGCCTCTTTCCTTAAATTACTTCTTGTCACAAAATTCCGACTACGCGGGAATATGATTAAAAGCATTTGCAGTGAAGCCATTTAGCTAAAAATGAAAAAGGCATTAAGGCTCATGCCACCAGCAGCTACAATATAAGGAATGTACTTAGTGCATGCCTACCATCCCCTCACTCACACTTCAGCCACAGGCTGACAATTCAGCTCTCCAGAGAGGTAATTGTCCTTGATAGAGATAAGGCATATAGCAACACTGAAGAGGATATTATTTCTCAAGTTTGTCCGTCTTAGGAAAACCAAAATTACGGACAGAGGAGTTTGTTATTCCTTTATTCGATCATTCATTCACTTTGTCAACAAATACTCGTTGGCACTGAGCTGGAGCCAAGCAGTTCTAGGCACTAGGATACGGCACAGAAAAGACAGGACACCTCTCCTACTGGTCGGAAGAGAGAGATGCTAGAACAATGTACCAGTTTATTTCAGAGAGCAGTGTATCCTCTGAAGACCACACACAGGGCAAGGGACTAGAGAATGATAAGAAAATCAGGCGGTGGATGGGGAGTGTTTTACTTTCATGGAAGTCCATTTTGAGGAGGCAGTACTGGTCCTGCAATTGGAATAGTGGGAGGGAGCCAGCCAAGTGCAGATCTGGGGGAGAGGGAAGGGAAGAACAGGGCGAAGGTGTGAGAAAGGAGAGAATCTGGTGTGGCTCAAGAACAGAGGGAAGACCAGCGTGGTCAGGCCAAATGGGCCCAGCTGAACAGAGAGGCTTGAGGTAAGGATGAAGGTAGGCAGCAGCTCCTGTATGTCTTGATACCTCGATCAGGAGATTGGATTTTAAGTGTAAAGAGTTTGGTCTGAAGGGTTCTAGGCCAAAAAGCTAAGTGACTTGATTTATGTTTTAAAAAGATGTTTTGACTTCCTTCTAGAGGACAGAGTGTCAAGGGAAGAGCAAGAGAGCAGGAGGGATGTTAGGAAGCTCGTGTATTATTTTTTTACAGTAATGGCTTTAAACAGAGGCTGTGGAGATACAGATCAAAGTGTGGAGTAGGGATGTATTTTGGAAATACACTCAACAAAACCCGTGCATGGATTGGAGATAGGCATGACAGAGGAATAACATTCGACTTCTACCTTTTGTTCTGAGCAACACAGTGGAAGATACCATTTGTTATGAGATGGAGTAGGCCTGATTAACAAGCTTTGGGGGAAAAATCAGTCATTCTGTTTGAGACATGTGCATGTAATAGTCTATTAGAATTACCCCTTAAAATCACAATCAGCAGAATCATCATATGTTTGCATGGGACTGTCCATCAAGTCGTTCCCAGAAGTTTGGAGATGTGGAAGCAATGATGTAAATTTATGAAAGAGATCCCAAGAGTATATGTGAAAAAGGGGTAGAGTAAGATGATATAAGGGCCAAGCAAGGTTCAGGGGAGTAGGACAGAGAAAGCCAGGGGAGTGGTGTGTCATGGAAATTAAGAAAATTAAGAACAATGAGAATGTGTCGTGGATCTTTAACTCTTGAAAAAAATATAGAGCTTTTATTTTATTTATTTTATTTTATTAACTACCATTCTATGTTGTCACAATGTAGAGGACAGGAATGCCTCAGGTGTCATAAATCGTTGGGACAAGTTAGTTTTGTGTCTTGGACTCCAGCTGGAATTAGAAGGGGGAGTCTGTGTAGGGCCTGTCTACAGTCATGATAACTGTTTACCTTTCCTTTGGCCAAGAGGTAATATTTGTGAGTACGGGTCTCTATTCTAGCCACTGGGACTGATACAGTGCCCGCCAAATTAATAGTTGTTGAGTAAATAAATGCATACATTTGGGAGTTTGGCCTGCCTTTCGTGGATTTTTTATAAAAGGTTTCCTTAACTCAGAAAGTCACTCAGTTTATTCTCAAGACTTCACAAAGACCTGCGCTAAAATAATCCAGATGCATCTCCTCCCCTAACCCAGTTGTAAATATTTATGGATGAGCTATCACGGACAACATCCCAGAATGAAGCATCCCACTGAACCACCCCACCTTTTGACTTATCACAGGGAAGCAGCAAAAAGCCATCAAACACACAGGAGGTACCACCGACACGTTTGAGAAGGGATGCTGTGAATGTCTAAGATTTATTATCACGATCCACTTGGCTCTGGACTTTTAACATTTTAAACAAACTCAGACAGAGCCGAGTTGGTTTAAACCCTCTGCAGACAGCTTATAGGTGAGCTATGGGCACAGACAGATGGGACACTGGAGAGAGGAAGCTGCACAAATGCCAAGTGGCCAGAGCACTGGCCAACCTGGACACCTTCTGCTGGGTACTTTTGTTTACTAATCTCCTGTTCTTGGCAGCTCCTTCAGTGTGGTCACATGGCTTCTCCACACGGGGCTGCTTAATTGCTGCCAGTGGATAGTTTGACCCTTTTCATCCAGATGGCTCAAATCTCTCCAGCATCGACGATCCTGACACTCTCCTGGATGAAGCCCAGTTGTCTCATTACTTCTGAACAGGGCCCCTATAAAGAACTCCCCAGTGATTACCATCTTGGAAAAGTGAAGTTGAACACTCCAGCAAAGGAAAACAAAGGAAAAAGAGGGTGGGAAGACAGCAAGCACTGTTGGGTATCACGCCCCAACCCCTTTCATTTCTGGAATATGCATGTGTTTATTTATAACTCAACATTCAAACTAATTATTAGCTGAAGGCTTTCAAGTAAAAATGTAGGTCAAGCAATATTAGATGGGGTAATGGCAATTGTTTCAGCTTCAGGGAACATGTAAGTAATTGAAACTCACTATTTCACTGACTTATTACAGGCCAACATCCACCCTATTAGCCATTGAGCACATGCTCCTAGACCACCCTCAAACTGACTGGCTTCTAGATTCCTGTGCTGAGGAGGGGCTGGGTGTAGAGC
>NW_027723288.1:0-318 GCF_054177405.1 Leptonychotes weddellii | reverse complement strand
GTCAAGTTTAATGAGCCTTAGTTGAATGGGCATGTTTACTGAAGAAAACGTGAAAAATACAAAATAAGTATAAAGAGAAAAAGAAAAAGCAGTGCAAATTTCATCAGCCTGGATTGGGGGGAGGGTGGGGAGAACCTCCTAGAACCTTCCTGTTTGGCTTCTGGCCTATTTTCTAAGTGTATGTACATATAGGAATACCTAAGCAAAGGCGGGGATATAAGAATTATCATCTGATATTCTGCTTTGTCCCTGAACAACTTCTCATGAGCATCTGTCCTCGTTTCTACTCTTACCTGCCACCAAATCAGTGGCGAAGCT
>NW_027723287.1:0-318 GCF_054177405.1 Leptonychotes weddellii | reverse complement strand
TAACTGATTTCTCAACCTTTTATGGGATTTCACTTTATTATGTTATGTTAATCACCATACATTACATCATTAGTTTTTGATGTAGTGTTCCATGATTCATTGTTTGCGTATAACACCCAGTGCTCCATTCAGTACGTGCCCTTTTTAATACCCATCATCAGGCGGATTTCACTCTTTTTTTTAATTAATTAATTTTTGATGTAGTGTTCCATGATTCATTGTTTGTGTATAACACCCAGTGCTCCATGAAGTACGTGCCCTCTTTAATACCCATCACCAGGCTAACACATCCTCCCACCCCCTCCCCTCTAGAACCCT
>NW_027723286.1:0-318 GCF_054177405.1 Leptonychotes weddellii | reverse complement strand
TTCAAAGAAGGAGGGAGGCAGAACCTCCTGTGGTTCATTAGTTGGAGGAGGCTGTCCTTACCAGTCACTACTATTCACGTGGGTGGGGGACAGTCAGATGAGAGTGTGAGAGAGACACGGAACTGAGACAGCGCGTCATGGACTGGTAGGAAAAGTGGGACACCAGGAGTCCGGGACCCAGGCTCAGGTTCAGGATACTGACTGAGGATGTGGCTTTATCTCTGTCGCAATCTCTAAAGGCACTCTTTTTTTTTTTTTTTTTTTGTCCATAGAGTTAGGTTAAGGCAGTTTAGGTCACCAGGATTGTTTTGAGGTTCA
>NW_027723285.1:0-318 GCF_054177405.1 Leptonychotes weddellii | reverse complement strand
TTCAAACTCTAAGGCAGCCAAAAATATTTCACAAAACAAGCATGTTAATATGCAAATTCAAGAAAGAAAACAGAATGATATAGAATGCTGAACTAAAACCAGAGAAGACAGAAAAAGGTGGGGGGGGGCAAAAGAAACAGAGAATAAGACAAAGAACAGAAAGTAGTTACAAACATGGGAGATGTTATCCAACTATATCGATAATCACTTCAAATGTTAATGGCCTAAATAAAACAATTAAAAGACAGAGTCTGTCAGAGAAAACTAAACACAAATACACAAGAAACAAATATATGTTGTATATAAGAAACCTACTTT
>NW_027723284.1:0-318 GCF_054177405.1 Leptonychotes weddellii | reverse complement strand
TATCTACTTGTTGATCTTCTGTGTAGTTATTCTATCCATTACCGAAAGTGGGTTACCGAACTCTCCAACTCTTATTGTTGAATTGTCTATTTCTCTCTTTAATTCTGTCACTCTTTGTTTCCTATGTGATGGGGCTCTGTTGTTAGGTGCGTATGTTTTTATACTTGTTAAATCTTAAATTAATCCTTTATCATTATAAAATGTTCATCTCTTTCTTAGTAACAACCATTTAATTGTTGTCTCAAAGTCTATTTTTTTTTCTTTGATATTAGGATAGTCACTCAGACTCTGTTTGCATGTTATATCCTTTTCAACTCT
>NW_027723283.1:0-318 GCF_054177405.1 Leptonychotes weddellii | reverse complement strand
GGGGGAGTGGGAGAGGGAGAAGCAGGCTTCCTGCGGAGCCTGATGCGGGGCTTGATCCCAGGACCCTGGGATCATGACCTGAGCCGAAGGCAGACGCTTAACGACTGAGCCACCCAGGCGCCCCTCTACATTTCTGTTTTGAGACTATAATGTATGTGGCTTCCCCATTCTGGGTTTGAGTGTCAGCTAAGGTGTCCTGATCCGGTTTGGGGGCCTGGAGGACGGGGGCAGGAAGGCAGAGCACGGCCCCATCAGCAGCTCTGACGAGGCTGGGCCCATGACATGGAGTTTTGTCCTGGAGAAGAGAAGTGGGATGCG
>NW_027723282.1:0-318 GCF_054177405.1 Leptonychotes weddellii | reverse complement strand
CCAGTGTGAGCAGGACGAGTTCCTCATTTCTCTGCACGGCACCCCTCCCTCTGAGCCAGGAGACTCTGTGTCAGCAAAGAGGACATCACTGATGCTGGTCTGTTCCACTGCGCAGGAGAATCTGCCGCTCAGAGAGGCACAGTGTGTGGGCCCTGGTCACACAGCAGGAAGGTGGAGAGAACACCCACGTCCTCCCCGTACAGTCTCCCCATGAGCCTTGGCCTCCCGAGATTCCTCTGGTTTAAGGCAAAATGCTCTCTCAATAGCCCCTGGAACTCGGCCTCCCCCTCTGTCTGGCCGTTCAGGGTTCAAGTCATG
>NW_027723281.1:0-318 GCF_054177405.1 Leptonychotes weddellii | reverse complement strand
GAAGGCAGACGCTTAACGACTGAGCCACCCAAGCACCGCTGTTAGTAACATCCTAACTTATAAGCAATCTAACCTAAATTTTTATGTTTATAGCTCTTAGTTAATACGTAAGGGAGAATAGAAAAATATTTAGAGTGAGAGGAGTTGTTAACTCTTAATATTCTTATTTAATTCATTCTGATACTTTATTCTTTTTATTTTGTACTGCTGCTTTACTGAAAAGACATAGAAAATTTAATTCACTAAAATATGACTAAGTGTAAAATGTAATGGAGTTTTTATGTTGCTGCTTTATGTTCCAGTTTCACATGTGGAAAG
>NW_027723280.1:0-318 GCF_054177405.1 Leptonychotes weddellii | reverse complement strand
GACTTTTGTGCATCAAAGGACATTATCAGGGGCACCTGGGTGGCTCAACTGGTTAAGCATCTGCCTTCGGCTCAGGTCATGATCTCAGGATCCTGGGATCAAGCCCCATATCAGGCTTCCTGCTCAGCAGGGAGGGGTGTCTGCTTCTCCCTCTCCCACTGCCCCTCCCCTGCTCGTTCTCTCTCTCTCTCAAATAAATAAAATCTTTTTAAAAGAACAAAAACAAAGGACATTATCAAGAAAGTAAAAAAACTGGGAGAAGATATTTGTAAATGACCTATCAGATAAAGGGCTAGTATCCAAAATCTATAAAGAACT
>NW_027723279.1:0-318 GCF_054177405.1 Leptonychotes weddellii | reverse complement strand
GGAAATGGTTGGGATGAAGGTGGGTAGGCCAGCGCTCAGGGGCTAAGATGACCCATCGGCAGGCCTCCCTGGGGCTCCCCACCTGGCAGGTGTGTGCAACAATCCCATTTCCTAGCTCCGTGACGTGGCCAAGTTCTTGATCTTTGTAAATGTCCATTTCCCCCTCTCTAATATGATGCTCATGTGAGGATTAAAGGCATTGAACATGGAGAGCACTTAGTGCCTGGTACATGCTAAGCTCTGGTAAGTGTTAGCAATTTGGGAGAGTTTCAGGTGCCCTATCACTACTCCGCCCCCCTGGAAGGCCAGCCAGAAGAG
>NW_027723278.1:0-318 GCF_054177405.1 Leptonychotes weddellii | reverse complement strand
CATCCATGGAATAAACTTGGTCTTAGAGTATAATTCTTATAATAAATTGCTGAATTCTATTTGTTAGCATATTGTTAAGGACTATTGTGTTTATATTTATGAGGGATATTGGTCTGTACTTTCCTCTTTTTGTATTGTCTTTATCTGGTTTTGGTATCAAGGTAATAATGCCTTCATAAAATGAATGGGGAAGTTGTTACCTCGTCTTCTGTTTCCTTGCAGAGATTGTGTAGAATCAGTGCTAATTTCTCTTTAAACAATTTGTAGAATTCAGCAGTGAAACTATCAGGATTTGGAGATCTCTGTTTTTTTGTTTTT
>NW_027723277.1:0-318 GCF_054177405.1 Leptonychotes weddellii | reverse complement strand
TCTATCTCCATTACCTATTCATCTATTATCTATCTATATATCTATCATGTATCTATTATCTATTATCTATTACCTATCTATCATCTATCTATATATCTATCATCTATCTTCTATCTTTCTTTTTTTTTTTTTAAAGATTTTATTTATTTATTTGAGACAGAGAGAATGAGAGAGACAGAGAGCACATGAGAGGGGGGAGAGTCAGAGGGAGAAGCAGGCTCCCTGCTGAGCAGGGAGCCCGATGCGGGACTCGATCCCGGGACTCCGGGATCATGACCTGAGCCGAAGGCAGTCGCTTAACCAACTGAGCCACCCAGG
>NW_027723276.1:0-318 GCF_054177405.1 Leptonychotes weddellii | reverse complement strand
GGGGTTGCCATAAACCGTGATCTGCGGCACAGTCGGGCCACTGCTTTTCCAGCAGGGACCCAACAAGCGGCAGATCCAGGGAGACTCCCCTCCTCCCCCAGGAGGAGCGGTGCGGGAGCACACTGCAGGGATCTGCTGGGTTTGGAGACTCCACACCGGGTCATGAGCCAGAGATAGAAACGCTCAGTCACAGGCCGGGTGAGGACGGAGTGCAGCCAGAGACCAGGGAGACGGGAGTGACTGACTGCTTTTCTCTGGGGGCTCACTGAGGAGTGGAGCCCTGAATTCTTGGCTCCTCCAGGGCGAAGATTGGGATGC
>NW_027723275.1:0-318 GCF_054177405.1 Leptonychotes weddellii | reverse complement strand
GTCAAGTTTAATGAGCCTTAGTTGAATGGGCATGTTTACTGAAGAAAACGTGAAAAATACAAAATAAGTATAAAGAGAAAAAGAAAAAGCAGTGCAAATTTCATCAGCCTGGATTGGGGGGAGGGTGGGGAGAACCTCCTAGAACCTTCCTGTTTGGCTTCTGGCCTATTTTCTAAGTGTATGTAGATATAGGAATACCTAAGCAAAGGCGGGGATATAAGAATTATCATCTGATATTCTGCTTTGTCCCTGAACAACTTCTCATGAGCATCTGTCCTCGTTTCTACTCTTACCTGCCACCAAATCAGTGGCGAAGCT
>NW_027723274.1:0-318 GCF_054177405.1 Leptonychotes weddellii | reverse complement strand
TCAGTCGTTAAGAGTCTGCCTTCGGCTCAGGTCATGGTCCCAGGGTCCTGGGATCGAGCCCCGCATCGGGCTCCCTGCTCCGCGGGAAGCCTGCTTCTCCTTCTCCCACTCCCCCTGCCTGCGTTCCCTCTCTCGCGCTCTCTCTCTCTGTCAAATAAATAAATAAAATCTTTAAAAAAAAAAAAAGAAATATAAGTTTCACTCAAACATGAATGGAACATTTATGAAAATTAGTCACATATTAGGTCACAAAACAAGTCTCCAAATGCTAAAATAATCAACATTAGATTATATTACCTGACTGCAATACAATTAAGG
>NW_027723273.1:0-318 GCF_054177405.1 Leptonychotes weddellii | reverse complement strand
CCCGCTACCTTCTTCTTTTTTTTTTTTCTTAACATATCTTGCATTATTTGTCTCAGAGGCAAAGGTACGCACTCTTAAAGGGACATTCATGTTTGAGTCTCCTTATATATTTCCTTTATACCACCCACAAAAGACTTCTATTCTCTTTTTACTTTTCTTTTAAATTTCCTTAATATCTTTGATATTCAGTACCAGCTTCATCTTTACTTTTACAGAAATGTTTATAATTTCTCAAATTCATTCCCACAGAGAAGACAATGGCATCCAGAAAGACACTATGAACTCATCATTTTGTCTGCTAAGTACACCTTCCTTCAT
>NW_027723272.1:0-318 GCF_054177405.1 Leptonychotes weddellii | reverse complement strand
GGACCCCGGGATCATGACCTGAGCCGAAGGCAGACGCTCAACCATCTGAGCCACCCAGGGGCCCTGTTTTTCTTTCTTTAAAATTTTGGGAGGCACTTTCTTCTAACAGACCAAACACGCCCAAAATCTAGTGTGTGGCACTGATCTATGCACCAGCCTGATCATATTTGATCATATTCTGTTTTTTTCCTTTTTCTATCTTTTTTTTTTCTTTTTTCTTTTTTCTTTCTTTCCCTTTCTTTTCCCCTGGTGCCAGATCTCTTCTGATTTGTTTAGTGTATATTTTTCTGGGGTCATTGTTACCCTGTAAGCCTTTTG
>NW_027723271.1:0-318 GCF_054177405.1 Leptonychotes weddellii | reverse complement strand
TTTTTAGAACAGGTGAGGGGGTGGTGTGCACTGAAGAAACTGTCCTCTGAGCATCCACACTGTCCAGGCAGCACGGAGGTGACCAGGACAGACTTAGCCCTCACTGAGCTTCAAGGGCCGGCAACGCCCTCATTCTTCTCTAGCTTCTTTCTTGGATTCTTTAAGGACAACAGGGAAACAGAGGCACGTAACTAAGCCCCTTCCTAGCTGCCTGGGCACCACCTCAGAGGCCGAGTTAAATTCCTTCTTGTACCTCCTGTTGGGGGGGGCGGGGCGGCACAAACTAAGTCCTCAACAAACATTCAGTGTTCAGCCAAT
>NW_027723270.1:0-318 GCF_054177405.1 Leptonychotes weddellii | reverse complement strand
GGACCCCGGGATCATGACCTGAGCCGAAGGCAGACGCTCAACCATCTGAGCCACCCAGGGGCCCTGTTTTTCTTTCTTTAAAATTTTGGGAGGCACTTTCTTCTAACAGACCAAACACACCCAAAATCTAGTGTGTGGCACTGATCTATGCACCAGCCTGATCATATTTGATCATATTCTGTTTTTTTCCTTTTTCTATCTTTTTTTTTTCTTTTTTCTTTTTTCTTTCTTTCCCTTTCTTTTCCCCTGGTGCCAGATCTCTTCTGATTTGTTTAGTGTATATTTTTCTGGGGTCATTGTTACCCTGTAAGCCTTTTG
>NW_027723269.1:0-318 GCF_054177405.1 Leptonychotes weddellii | reverse complement strand
TCAGTCGTTAAGAGTCTGCCTTCGGCTCAGGTCATGGTCCCAGGGTCCTGGGATCGAGCCCCGCATCGGGCTCCCTGCTCCGCGGGAAGCCTGCTTCTCCTTCTCCCACTCCCCCTGCTTGCGTTCCCTCTCTCGCGCTCTCTCTCTCTGTCAAATAAATAAATAAAATCTTTAAAAAAAAAAAAAGAAATATAAGTTTCACTCAAACATGAATGGAACATTTATGAAAATTAGTCACATATTAGGTCACAAAACAAGTCTCCAAATGCTAAAATAATCAACATTAGATTATATTACCTGACTGCAATACAATTAAGG
>NW_027723268.1:0-5244 GCF_054177405.1 Leptonychotes weddellii | reverse complement strand
AAAAAAACAAAAAACAGAACCTCTCTGCCTACCATAAAATAGTCAAAGAAAAAGAAAAAAATTGACTTCGATTCTCAACTACTCTAAAACCGTTCTTAGAAGAACTGAAGATCTTCAAGACAGTCAACTGAATCCAAATTTCAAGAGCCTAATTCCTACTAAGTGTGGTACTCAGAATTTTCTACCGTAAGCCAACTATCCAGTACGACCAGTCCTTCAGTCAGAGTCCCAGAAAGAGATGGGATACTCAGAATGTAATAAAAGGAATTTATTTACAATAGGGTGATTTACAAGGTGTCAACGTAACAGAACCACAAGGGATGGAACTCTGGCCTAGACAACAGTGGCTGAACTGTTACCACTCCTAGACAAGAGGTGATGGAGCAGTTACGGCCACCCTGAGTAACAGCCATACAGTTGGTTGCTTTGTGGAGAGCAGTGAGCTCTGGCTAGGGAGCACAGCCCACTCCACATGATCTTGTGGGGCAGAGATGGGGGAGGACTACTCAGACTTCTGTCTTCCCCCTATACCTCCAGCTTCAGCCAGGTTCCCCAGAGCCAAACCCAACCAGAAGCCTGAGGCTAAGAGTCCACACAGGTTAGCCTCTGGGGCTGAAAACAGGGTGAGAAAGGGTGGAAGGTGGGTCTAGAGGAGTAAACAGAAAAATCTGGTATGACAGGGTGAGCCGAGTCTCAGGACCTCTCTTCTGCTTTAATTGTAGTTTGCAGCTTTGTTCTTGCCAGTTTCACATCATGCCCTAAAAGCCAGTGGAAGGCCCCTGACCATCTGCAACTTTCCTCCATTCCTCTTTAACCATCTCAGAAACTGACACTTATTAAAAATATTCACAATAATCCTAAGTACCAAAAAGTGGTAATATGGGGGGGGCGGAAATCACTAAGCTTATTATGAAGTCCAACAACATAGTGCTTACAGAATGACATAAGAAAAATAAGCACACAGCCTTTGTATGTTGAAGTCCTAACCATGTGAATCTACGTGTTGAAAATGGTACGTGTTAACATTCTAGAAATTCAAAGACCACTATCAAAATATAAATAGAGGTAGGAAAGGGAAGAAAACGAGAAAAACAGGTGTCTCACATCTAGTAAGGGCCCAGGCAATGCTTAATTTGAAAACAATCATGATTTTGCTCTAAAGATAATTAAAGGAAATTAGAGAACTTGTTAAGCCTTTCAGTAGCCACAATACCGTGGAAGATTTTTTGGTTTTGTTTTTGTTTAAAAACACTTCAAAAAAAAAAAAAAAAATCTCTAGTCAGGGCAGAAATCAAAAACTATATGTGGAAGGAAGGCACAAAGGAAAACAATGCTTTAATATCCTATGATTAAGGTACTTAAGAGATTATGTTGCTTTTCACAGCTAAGGATACCAAGTTGGAACAAAAGGCTTCCTTAGTGCTCTGTAGCTGCTAGATAACTCCCACTGCAGAAAGAACACTAAGAGCCTGTACTCCTTTACTAAATGGGGTATTTTTCTTTCCTACCAAAAGCGGGATGAAATTTCCCCTCAATACAGAAGGATGGAGAAGGCAACCCACAGAATTACACTTGTATCTGCCATAATGGAAAAAAGCTATCAAAACATCAAAATGTGAAGTTTAGAAAGAATGTAACTAATCTGCTCGTACCATTACTTTGACCTTTGAAGTGGCAGTCTAAGAATTACAATCAAACTTTAAAATGAAGGGATATTTGACACAAAGGGATGACAAACTTGAGAGGTACTATCAATGACAGCATCTGGTAGCCTCTGGGCAAGCCAACTCAGATGTAGTGATTGCCTCCTCTAACCAGACAGGATCCTGTTTCAAAAGAAATAGATTTCATCAGCAATTGCCCTGGCAATCCTTATCAAAATCTGTTTACAATGCTATTAGCCTCTGAACCTTCCCGACGGTTCAGTCTGATTTCAGCCCAGACCTCGAGAGCCAGTGAGTTTCATCAAGGTGCCTGGATCAGTCATCTCAAAGACAACATTTTGAGAAGGAAATGCACCACCATCCACCCAGTTACTCAAATCTAAAAAGGTAGGTTGGAAGCTCATCTACAGGTGTGCATCACCAGCCAAATGATAAGAAAGCCACAGACCACCCTCATTGAGGGACATTTTGAAAATCTGTGGGGTTATTTATGTTGTCCCAATGACATGGGGGTGAAGAGACAGATGGCATCAGATGAGCTGGGGCTAGTTATGCTAAATGATCTACATGAAGGATGGTCCTGGGCCTTCAAACATCCTCCAGGACATCCACATAAATGAAAGATACACTTATTTGAGCCCAATACTAAGTTTATATAAAAGTATTTATGTGTAGTTCTAAATATATACACAATTTTTCAAAATTACAACTACTATGCAAACCCAGGAAAGACCATATTTTACTAGAAATCTTAATTATTTGCTAGTTTGGAAAAATCATACTGCAGGCCATGTTCTTTGATTCAACAACCATATACACTTATGTCACTCTGCCCTGGTGATTGGTACATTCCATGATTTTATATAAACAGGAGCATGTGCATCTTAAATTAGATCTTCTAGACATCTGTACTCAAGCACTTACACATTGATTTACACGTTAGTTTACTACAGTTATTTTTACTTCGTGTTATAGATAGTACAATGCCCTATCATCCATTTGTTATAAACATTTAAATATGGCTATTTGATCAATGGATTCTATTTTAGGACACAAAAAGTGGTATTACGCATTATTGGTTTAAAAAAAAAAAAGTGCTGGTCCCAATAGAATTAAGAACAAGTGATTCAGTGGTCTCACTACCGAATTTTAAAATGAACATATTCAGAAAAGTTTGCACCCTCGTTCTCCAACATTAGTTTTTAGATCCTTTCCTTGAAAATTTAGGTTGTCATTCACTTATTTGAAATCTCCTACCCCAAGACTTCGCATTTCCTTATAACCCAGCTTCCCCTAAGCTCCCAACAGCAACTACCCTGTGGCAAATACAGTCACTTCTCAGCTATAGAAGAAAGCTATCCTGAAGATCCTGTCCAGGCTTATATAAACTACGGAGACATCTTCCTGAGCCAAAAGATAGGGAATCAAGAAGATCAGCTTAACCACCACCCCACATTAATGGATTTTGCATTAACCTTCTTAAAGAGGGCTACAGGAATCAAAGATTAGCAAGAGGGGTGTCCTGTTCTTGGTTTCATCTCTGGCTATCCAATGTATCCCTGAGTAAACTATGATATGTAAGAGCTTTAAATTCTTCAGCTGTAATCAGGCACATGTATATATACCTAGACATGAAATCATGAGACCAGTTATCAGAACAAAAAAGGATACCCTGGAGAGCAAAACAGAGCGAAGCAAAGTTGGTGCTTTGATACAAAGGATAATAGTTTAAAATGCACAGCCAGCAATGCGTGTGTGAGCTCTCTAATGAAGAATCTAGTTCCTTGGGGAGTTATGCTATCATGCCAGATTACGACATCTGACAAAGAAAATTTCACCATAAAATTAAGCAGCCTGGCAAGACAGACTTTAGAAGGCCTGACTTGAAATTCTGCACTGATCAGAGTACAAGAGCAAGAAAAAGAGTCAGTTAATGGAGAGAGTGTAAAGAGGGCCTCGGTGTAAGGGATCTTAAATAAGAGGAGCCTACAAAATGAAACGGGGGGGGGGGCTGCCAAAGGTTGAAAGTGAAAACAGGATCCAGGTGGAGGACAAGTTAGAAGGCATTGCGAGCACATAGGTCTGATAAAAAGGTGAATAAGGAATTCAAAAGAAGTACATTGTATCTGAAAGGAAACTAGGATACCCAGCAGAGAAGTGCTCACAGATGAGCAAGGTAGGAATTCAGTTTCCAGGCAACTAGGGCACCAAGATGAGAACAGGGCTGAACATCAGCCCAGCAGAAAGCTGAGTCTATGGCTTTCTGCTTCCAAACTCCTCATACAAGCTCAACAAAAGACAAAACTAGCCCTGCCTGGGAAGGGTGAGGCTGAACCTACAAGATGGGGTTAAGTGTCAGGACTTAAGTTGGATTTCACATTTATATTAAAATTCATCTTCTAAGATCAGTGGCAAATTCCTTCATAGCTTTAAAGCTAAGACAAATACCCTGCTTGCTCTTTCCTCTACAAAGGGATACTTACTAGGAATCTTGGTCATCCCTGCGATCTAGATTGGTCACCGAAGAGACATGTATCTGCAATCATTTCTAGGAGTTCCCCCTCTCAAAGAACCTGCCATAACAAGGCATTATCACCGGACAGCCTATATCCTATTTACACACAGGGAACATTTTAGAAGACTAGCACTCAAATACTAGAATGGAAAATATAGATTAAGTAGAATGAATATACCTCTTAAAATACCTCTACAGTGATGCATCCTAAACTACAGCTTGGGGACAGGAATTCAGGTATAATGTATGTAACCATGTGACAACACTACCCAAAACCACACCAAATAAAGGATTGGAAATCAGAAGTTTGATGTGGTTAGAAAGGTCAGCTATTTGAGTTTAAGAGACAAAAGAGATTTACAGCAGGCGATTTTAAGAGATTGAGCAAAACTCAGATGTATAGACGTGTGGCCTAAATATTTAAATGAAAAGATGTACCAGTATTTTATTCTGAGGTTTTGTTGCCAAGTCCACATATATGCGTGTGTATGTATATATGTTATAGGTTATGTTTTCTCCAGTTTCTTATCCCGTTAGCTCGTAGCAGGGCAAGATCAAGGCGCTTCTCAGAAATTTAAAACTTCAAGTTAGGCTTTTTAATCACCATTTCCCCACTGATAGGATCTGAGCCAGATAGATATCCTCAGTTTTCTACCACAAATACTAGGAATGAGGAAGAAGGGGTTATTGCTGTCCATCAGAAGCAGGATAATGGCCACAAAAGATTAAGATGATTAAGAGCTTTCTCAAAATCCTTGGATTGGTGGCTGTGTAACATCACTGTCAATCCTTTATCACATCTTTGAAAATCATCATGCCCCAGCTCAGACCTCAGGCTGGGCTGGATGTGTACGGAGTTATAACTGAGGAGTATTCCCTTCATTAAATCCCAATTCCTTTGCATGGTACTCAAACATCCACAATTTGGGTGCGGAGCAAGATGGCGGAGGAGTAGGAGACCTGGATTTCGTCTCCTCTCAGGAATTCAGCTGGATAGGGATCAAACCATTCTGAACACCTACAAACTCAACAGGAGATCGAAGAAAGGAATAGCAACAACTCTCT
>NW_027723267.1:0-318 GCF_054177405.1 Leptonychotes weddellii | reverse complement strand
GGATCATGACCTGAGCCGAAGGCAGGTCGACTGAGCCACCCAGGCACCCTTATTTTCCTATTCTTTTAGACCTCACGTAACCTTCTGATTCTTCTTTTCCATTAACCCCATATCTTAATAGTTGCTATTTTCTGTTAGTTCTGCCTCTTCTTCTCTTGTAGCAATTCTCCTTTCCTGTCCTCTGCTTTGGCCTGCAGTTCTTCACGCTTTACCCAAACATGACAGATAATGAGAATTACTACAGGATCTTGAAAAATTACAGTTTCTTATTCCTAGTGGGATTTGAAAATCTGCATTTTAAGCATCCCAAGTGACTTG
>NW_027723266.1:0-318 GCF_054177405.1 Leptonychotes weddellii | reverse complement strand
GACTGAACCCTAAATCTTCCCAGAATTATTCTAAATTCAGAGCTTTAAACCAATTGAAGTCAGGGAATGAGGTCCCTTTTCTTGACTTTCTCTCCAAAACAAACAAGTGGAATTTATATATGCTTCAGTCTTTAGAGAGGAATCAGGAAAATGGAGGGAATATACACCACAGGAATTCAAAGACATTAAGTTTTAAAACTAAAAAAATTTTAGGCTGCAGGTCTATTAAATAAACACTGATATTTTGAAGGAAAAGCAGGAGAAATGACTATTGGGTGGCTTTTATATTTCTTGTTCAGTTTTGATGTTGCTGTTGTT
>NW_027723265.1:0-318 GCF_054177405.1 Leptonychotes weddellii | reverse complement strand
GGATGTGGGCAGAGGGGGAACAGGGAAGTGGGAGGGGCCTGGGCTCATAAAGTTTTGTGAGGTGGTCACTGACCCAGCTAAGCCTTCTACTGACACCTTTTTTTTTTTGGTAAAGCACATAAAAACTTGTGATTGTGTGAAATGGACGTTGAGTATTTTCACATTTCTTGTTGCTTTGGCTGTGTTCTGCATATACAAATGTTAAAGTGATCACATTACATAATTGGGTGATAATCTAATGGCTGATTAAATGCAATAATAGAGCCCAATTAAGATGGGGCTGTGTGCCAAGAAATGTCAGGATACCCCAGAATCTTC
>NW_027723264.1:0-318 GCF_054177405.1 Leptonychotes weddellii | reverse complement strand
CCAAGGGGGGAGAAAATGAAGATCACTTCAAAGGTTTTGGTCTTGTGATTAATAACAATAAGAAAAAGACTCTACCAAGTTAGGACAGGTTCAAGCCTTCTGCCTTTACATGTTGTCAACGACTTTTCCTATCTTGGTGAATCTGAAAACATTGTGGTGGAATTCTGACTTTTCTTTTTCCTTCTCCTCTCCTGGAACATTTTAAAGAACCAAAAGAAGAAAGACTTCTGTGGACAGCTGGTCAGATTTGACCACTTTCAGTGTGGATGGAAAGAGTTCTACCAGTTTCTCTTAATGGATGGTAATCATACTGCTTTT
>NW_027723263.1:0-318 GCF_054177405.1 Leptonychotes weddellii | reverse complement strand
CCCCCTCTTCCCTCATCTCACCACTGACTCGTTTGTTTGTGAGGGCATGTGAGATTCTAGTGCCTAAATTCTTTTTTTTTAAATTTAATTTTATTATGTTATGTTAATCACCAAGCATTACATCATTAGTTTTCGATGTAGTGTTCCATGATTAATTGCGCACCACCCCAGTGCTCCCTTCAATGTGCGCCCTCCCCAATACCCATCCCCCCACCCCCCTCCCCTCTAGAATCCTCAGTTTGTTTCCCAGAGTCCATAGTCTCTCATGGTTATTCTCCCCCTCCGATTCCCCCCCGCCTTCATTTTTCCCTTCCTGCT
>NW_027723262.1:0-318 GCF_054177405.1 Leptonychotes weddellii | reverse complement strand
GGAAATATCTATCTGTAGGTCTTGGTTCCATCTGTTTGAAGATGCCGTTTAATATATGCCAGGGCTGTTTCCAGGACCTTACCCCTCCTTTAAATGATCCCGTGTTATAAACTGCTCCTTGGCCACCTGTGATGTGTGTACAACATATAATCTGTCAAGGCTCAGGGAATTGTAGAGCTGTGCATCTTTTTTTTTAAATTTTTTGTTATGTTAATCACCATGCATTACATCGTTGTTTTTTTTTTTAAGATTTTATTTATTTATTTGACAGAAAGAGACACAGCGAGAGAGGGAACACAAGCAGGGGGAGTCGGAGAG
>NW_027723261.1:0-318 GCF_054177405.1 Leptonychotes weddellii | reverse complement strand
GAAGGCAGACGCTTAACGACTGAGCCACCCAAGCACCGCTGTTAGTAACATCCTAACTTATAAGCAATCTAACCTAAATTTTTATGTTTATAGCTCTTAGTTAATACGTAAGGGAGAACAGAAAAATATTTAGAGTGAGAGGAGTTGTTAACTCTTAATATTCTTATTTAATTCATTCTGATACTTTATTCTTTTTATTTTGTACTGCTGCTTTACTGAAAAGACATAGAAAATTTAATTCACTAAAATATGACTAAGTGTAAAATGTAATGGAGTTTTTATGTTGCTGCTTTATGTTCCAGTTTCACATGTGGAAAG
>NW_027723260.1:0-318 GCF_054177405.1 Leptonychotes weddellii | reverse complement strand
CAGAAGGAAAGCTTCTAGACTCATTCTATGAGGCCAGCATTCCTTAATCCCCAAACCAGGCAAAGACCCCATCAAAATTTCAGACTGATACCCCTGAGAAATATGGATTCCAAAATTCTCAACAAAATGCTAGCTAATAGGATCCAACAATACATTAAAAGGATCATCCACCACGACCAAGTGGGATTTATCCCCAGGAGGCAAGGGTGGTTCAACATTCGAAAATCAATCAATGTGACAGATCACATTAATAATAGGAGGAAGAACCATATGGTCCTCTCAATTGATGCAGAAAAAGCATTTGACAAAATACAACAT
>NW_027723259.1:0-318 GCF_054177405.1 Leptonychotes weddellii | reverse complement strand
CCCGCTACCTTCTTCTTTTTTTTTTTTCTTAACATATCTTGCATTATTTGTCTCAGAGGCAAAGGTACGCACTCTTAAAGGGACATTCATGTTTGAGTCTCCTTATATATTTCCTTTACACCACCCACAAAAGACTTCTATTCTCTTTTTACTTTTCTTTTAAATTTCCTTAATATCTTTGATATTCAGTACCAGCTTCATCTTTACTTTTACAGAAATGTTTATAATTTCTCAAATTCATTCCCACAGAGAAGACAATGGCATCCAGAAAGACACTATGAACTCATCATTTTGTCTGCTAAGTACACCTTCCTTCAT
>NW_027723258.1:0-318 GCF_054177405.1 Leptonychotes weddellii | reverse complement strand
TCGTGACAGCATCCCCACCACCATCACCATCCTCACCACGACCTCCATGATCCCACTACCTGCATCCTCACCACAACCGCCATCACCATGACCTCCATCACCATGACCACCATCATCACCACAGCCTCCATCCTCACCGCGACCACCATCATCACATGACCTCCATCATCACCATGACCTCCATCAGCACCACGACCACTATCATCACCATGACCTCCATCAGCACCATGACCACCATCATCACCACAGCCTCCATCCTCACCACGACCACCATCATCACATGACCTCCATCATCACCATGACCTCCATCAGCACCAC
>NW_027723257.1:0-5245 GCF_054177405.1 Leptonychotes weddellii | reverse complement strand
CAACAACAACAAAAAAAAAACAGAATGTGATCAAATATGATCAGGCTGCTATATAGATCAGTGCCACACACTAGATTTGGGGTGTATTTTGTCCCGGAGGGTTCCACCCCCCGCTTAGCCACCAGAGTGACATCCCTCAGTGGAGCAGACTTTTAAAAGTTCTGATTTTGTTCTCCATGGTTCTATCACTTGCCAGAAGTGGCCGACGGAGGCCCCTCCCCCTCTGTCTATCCTCCCGAATATCGCCTTGGATTCATTTCTCCGCACGTCCTACCTTCCAGAAAGTGGTCGCTTTTCTGATGAGAGAGTTGTTGCTCTTCTTTTCTTCAATCTCCTGTTCAGTTTGTAGGTGTTCAGAATGGTTTGATCTCTATCCAGCTGAATTCCTGAGAGGAGACGAAATCCAGGTCTCCTACTCCTCCACAATCTTGCTCTGCCCCTCTTATTAGGCATTCTTTTTCAGTTATTGCATGAAAAAATTGAATATTAAGTTTACAAATGTACATATTTGTAACTTTATTGGAAACAGCTTTTTTTAAGTTTCTGATATCAACAGGAATCAAGACAGTATCAGATTATAAAAGAAATTTAATTGGTTCTTCATTTCAAAGAAACATGATTCTTTATTGGATTTTGATGCTGATTTGCTTGTTTCCCAGGCTAGCGAGAGACATATCAATTATAACAGATATTCTAGTTTTAATGCCTAATTGACAAGAGTCATAATTTATTCTATTCTGTGTCACTACCACTAAAAGAAAAAAAAACTGTCATAATGAAAAGAGTGTATTATTTAAGACCAATTACTCAGCAAAATGTTATTGTCAGTAACTGTCATCCATGTAATTAAAATATGTAGAGATGGCTGTATCACGTAAGCAGTACAGTATCATGGTCAAAATGCAGTTTCTAGAGTCAAAATGGTGAAGATTAAATTTTAATGCTACATATGGGACTTGGATAAATCACATTTTTTTTTTTTTAAGATTTTATTTATTTACGTGAGAGAGCAACAGCATGTGTGTGTGAACAGGAGGAGGGGCAGAAGGAGAGGGAGAATGAGAATCTCAAGCAGACTCCATGCTGAGTGAGCCCCATGGGGGCTCAACCTCACTCAATGACCCAAGCCGAAATCAAGAGTCAGAAGCTGACCCAACTGAGCCACCCAGGTGCCGCAAATCACAGTGTTTTACCTTTAGTTTTCTCATGTGCCTAAATGGGAAAAATACTTACTATAGATTTGTTTTAATGATTAAATCCAAGAATCTATGGGAATGACTCATCAATTTCTTTCACATAGTAAATTCCATAATAGGTATTAGCTACATATAATGTATGATTGCTAGGTGCCTGGAAAACCTTTGCCAAATAATTATTTCCCTTCCAGTGTCTTAAATTTCACAGTTATAATAAGAGAAGTTTATGAGTTAGAAGGGATATCAGAGGTCGGAAGGGTTACTTGACTTAGTAGGTTGTAGTTTTCCTAAGATAGATTTTGGTTAGAGATAAATGCTTTTGTGTTCCTCCCATGGTGATCTTACCTTAAAATGTAAATTCTCCAGGGAAGAGTAAGTTCCTGAATTGGTTCTCACCAAGTGATGAGCTGCTGATGAGGGCAACTATCTTTCATTGAAAGGCATATTTGCAGAGTAGTTTTAAGAACATGGAAGCTGAAATTGAATATTGGTTCTAATAATTAATACTAATCTTGGGAAATTATTATTCATTTGTCTCAGTTACCTCTTTGTAAAATGTGAATAATTTTTTTACCTACCTCATAAGACTGTTGTTAAACAGTTAATATTTATAAAACACTGAGAAGTGTACCTAGGACATAATAAGAACTACACAAAAGCCTTTTATTATTATTATTATTATTATTATGTAATTATTATTCCAAAAGATATATTAGGGAACGTGAAATAAAATTTAAAAACGCAGGGGAAACCACCTTTAAAGAATTGAAGCCCCCAAATTACCAGCAATACCAATCACCTAGCAGAAAAATATGTAAATTCTCTTTGGAAGAAAATAGCCTCAAAATATTTCCATGATTAATACCATAAACACACTGTCTGATACAAAATAAAAAATAATTATGAATGTTATGAGAAAGATAGCATAGAAGAAATCAACATAGCCAACAGATAATAGAAACATGCACGAGAGTTAAAATTATTTTTGCTAATAAACACATACTTTAAAATATATGTTGAGCAATATAAACAAAATTGTAAACTTCAACAGAAAACTGGAAATTATATCAAATACACAATGTAGAAATTTAAAAAATCAATAGGTAAATTTAGCAGGAGATTAGAGAGACCTGAAGAGAGAATTAGTGTACTTCTGTTACCAAACAGTCTATCACAGACACTAACTCAGGAAATGAATGGGAGAGCCTTGGCACTCTGCCACAGCCAATTGCTCTGTCCCTGGGAACCCAGAGGGGGCTGGAAAAATTGAAAGCATGGCTCCTGGCTGAGTTTGCCAACACTGTTATCAAACAAACTCAGGTAAACTCATCATAAGAGAAGCCAATAACTCAAGAGATAAGAGTTTGGAAAAGAGAAAGGGAGAAATTTATTTCAGGTTCTGGCAGCCAAGAGAAGTGGCAGGCTCAAGCCTTAACAACCCCCCTCTCTCCTGACAAGATGGACACCTAGAGTTTTATAGGGAGAGGTTCAGGGTATTATAGTGTAAGAGGGCAAGCAGAGAGCATGTGATCATGGATGGGGCTGGTATGTGTTAAGCCCATGATCAGGCAGGGAAAGGATGTCTTCTAGGCATTCTGTTCCTATCAGGGCTTTTCTGGTCTGGAAGTTGGAATGGTCCAGTCATTGTCAATGTCTCAAGAAAGTGGGATAAGAAATAACTGTTGTGGTCTATAGTTAAGCAAGAGAGCTCACTGATACTTGAAGATAGACTGCAATAAATATCCAAAAGGAAGCATGGAGAGACAGAATTTTAGAAATATTGAAGCAGGGGACAGGGGAGGGAGATAGAGGAATAGTCATATTTGGAAAAGAATGAACTGAGAACTTTCTAAACTGATGATCTCAAAGGATAGATTAAATACATTCTAAAAACCACAAACAGTACAAACAAAGAGTAATCTACAATTAGACATGAATAATCATTTTATAGGCATGCAAAGTTAAAGAGAACCTTAAAAGGAAGCAGAAAAATAAGGCAGATTACCTTCAAAAGATCAAAAATTGAACTGATAGCCAACTTGTAAATAATCTAATGGAAGCTGAATTACAGCCTCAAAGTATTGATAGAAAATGACTTGCAAATGAGAATTCACTAGGATAACAATCTATTTTAAGATAAAAGCATACTGAAAGAATGATCATGAAATACTGACATTCTCAGAAAATTAAAAAAAAACCTTATCTAGGAATGGGAGCAACATTGCAGAGGAGTAGGAGACCTAAATTTTGTCTTGTCACAGGAATTCAGCTAGATAGGTATCAAACCATTCTGAACACCTACAAACTCAATAGGAGATCGAAGAAAAGAATAGCAGCAACTCTATGAACAGAAAAGCGACCACTTTCTGGAAGGTAAGACGTGCAGAGAAGTGAATCTGAGGTGATATTTGGGAAGATAGACTGCGGGGGAGGGAGACAGCTACCAGCAAGTGATAGAGCAGCAGAGCACAAAATCAGAACTTTCAGAAGTCGGCTCCGCTGAGGGATGTCGCTGCAGTGGCTAGCAGGGGGTGGAACCCTCGCTGGGACAGTGGGGTCTCAGGACCCTCGGGGTCACAGAAAGACCAGGGGTGCCTGACTGTGGCAGAGCTCGCAGGTATTGGAGTGGGGAAGCTGGCTGCAGAGATGGAGCTGAGGCATGGGCTCTCAGCTCTGGGTTGCCATAAACAGTGATCCGCGGCACAGTCGGGCCACTGCTCCTCCAGCAGGGACCCAACAAGCAGCAGATCCAGGGAGACTCCCCTTCCACCCCCGGGAGGAGCAGCGTGGGAGCACACTGCAGGGAACTGCTGGGTTTGGGGACTCCAAACGGGTTCATGTGCCAGAGATAGAAACGCTCGGTCACAGGCCAGGTGAGCACGGAGTGCGGCCAGAGACCGGGAAGACGGGAGTGACTGACTGCTATTCTCTGTGGGCTCACTGAGGGGTGGGGCCCCGAGTTCTCGGCTCCTCTGGCGTGGAGATTGGGAGGCCACCATTTTTGCTCTGGTCATCCAAAGCTGTACGGAAAGCTTGCAGGGAAAAAAAGCTCCTGAGAGCAAACGCGAGCAGATTACTTAGCACGGACCCGGCAAGGCCAGGGCAATTCAGTCTCTGGCAAAGACATTTGGGAACCATGGCAACAGGCCCCTCCACCAGAAGATCAGCAGGAACAGCCAGCCAAGACCAAGTTCACTGATCAACGAGAACAGCAGAACTCCAGCACTAGGGGGATACTGCACATAGACATCATGGCTTTATTCCCATGATTCTTTAGTCTTTCAAAGTTAATTTTTTTTAACTGTTTTTCTTTCATTTTTCTTTTTCCATTTTCAACCAGCATCTAATCAATCCCTTTTTTAAAAATTCTTTTTTATTTTTCATTTTTAGAGTCCTATTCTATCCCTTCATAGTACTTAACCTTATTTTTGGCATATATATATATATGTATGTTGTTCTCTCTAAAATTTTGGGATACAGGTTCTTCTAACAGATCAAAATATACCCGAAATCTCTAGTGTATGGCTTTGTTCTTGTCTGCTGCCTGATCACATTCTCTCCCTTATTTTTTTTTAATCCTCTTCTCTTTTTTTAACCAACTTATTATCTTATCAATTTCTTTTATAAAATCTGTTATAATTTTCATCTTTACAGTCAGATTCCATCCTTTCATCGTATTAACCCTTATTTTTGTACATATATAAGTTTTTCTTTCTTTAAAATTTTGGGAGGCACTTTCCTCTAACAGACCAAAATACGCCCAAAATCTAGTGTGTGGCACTGATCTATGCACCAGCCTGATCATATTTGATCATATTCTGTTTTATTGTTTTGTTCTGTTTTTGTCTGTTTGTTTTTATCTTTTTCCTTTTCTTTTTTTTTTTTTCTTTATTCTTTCTTTCCTTTTCTTTCCCTCAGTTTCAAGTCCTTTCTGATTTGTTTAGGGTTTATTTTCTGGGGACGTTGTTACCCTGTTAGCATTTTGTTCTCTCATTCATCTATTCTACTCTGGACAAAATGACAAGATGGAAAAAATCACCTCAACAAAA
>NW_027723256.1:0-318 GCF_054177405.1 Leptonychotes weddellii | reverse complement strand
GTTAACTGCTGGTATAGAGATAAGTCTCCAGTTAAGGTTTAGCTAGTACATGAGGAAGCTTTATTTCCAGCTTACTAATGAGCTATCAGAAATGTTACTCAAATCAGTTGGAACTATAATGAATTGCTGGCACTGGAAGGTTAAAAAGGTTATTGCCAAATTCAAGATCCATAAAAGGACTTTCTTTTTTTTTTTTTTTAAAGATTTTATTTATTTATTTGAGACAGAGAGAATGAGATACAGAGAGCATGAGAGGGAGGAGGGTCAGAGGGAGAAGCAGACTCCCCGCCGAGCAGGGAGCCCGATGCGGGACTCGAT
>NW_027723255.1:0-318 GCF_054177405.1 Leptonychotes weddellii | reverse complement strand
TCTAAAGAGAGAGGCATGTCCGAAGAGAATTGTGGGTTTGGCAGTTAGCCCATAGAACTGACTGGAATCAAATAGATAAGAAGCTGCTTTCCCTCCACACAAAAAGCCACTAGGTTGGATTTTTTTTTTTTTAAAGATTTTATTTATTCACTTGAGACACAGAGATACAGAGAGGGAGAGAGAGAGCATGAGCAGGGAGAGAGGCAGAGGGAGGAGGAGAAGCAGGCTCCCCGCTGAGCCAGGAGCCTGATGTGGGGCTCGATCCCAGGACCCTGGGATCATGACCTGAGCCGAAGGCAGATGCTTAACCATCTGAGC
>NW_027723254.1:0-318 GCF_054177405.1 Leptonychotes weddellii | reverse complement strand
TTTTTAGAACAGGTGAGGGGGTGGTGTGCACTGAAGAAACTGTCCTCTGAGCATCCACACTGTCCAGGCAGCACGGAGGTGACCAGGACAGACTTAGCCCTCACTGAGCTTCAAGGGCTGGCAACGCCCTCATTCTTCTCTAGCTTCTTTCTTGGATTCTTTAAGGACAACAGGGAAACAGAGGCACGTAACTAAGCCCCTTCCTAGCTGCCTGGGCACCACCTCAGAGGCCGAGTTAAATTCCTTCTTGTACCTCCTGTTGGGGGGGGCGGGGCGGCACAAACTAAGTCCTCAACAAACATTCAGTGTTCAGCCAAT
>NW_027723253.1:0-318 GCF_054177405.1 Leptonychotes weddellii | reverse complement strand
TTCTAAGAAAATTCACTAGATGAGTCAGATTTAAAGACATGGACACAGAATGGGCCTAGATTAAATACTCAACTAGGGTCACATCCTCTTAACTATGTATCTGAATAATAATTCAACTGAAAAGGAGCAATATTATATGAATAACTAACATATTACACCAGTTGTCTTGGAAGAAGCTCTTTTTCTTCCTTATGTATTCCTAACCTCAAATGGTTTCAGGCATTTATTCAAAATTCACAACCTGCAACTATTAAAAACATGTGCTGAAATTGTAATGATAACCCTCTCATATCAACCTCTACCCATATGGACTGGCCC
>NW_027723252.1:0-318 GCF_054177405.1 Leptonychotes weddellii | reverse complement strand
AGTATTAAATCTAACTGTCCAACCTACCAAAAAAAAAAAAATGTGCAAAGCAATAATGACCCATAACCAAGAAAAAAAACCTGGTCAATGGAAATATACCTAGAAAAAGGTGAAAATGACTGAGTAAGCAGATAAAGACATTAAATCAGCTACTATAAATATATCCAAATACTAAAAGTAAAACACAAGTAAAACAAAAACAGAAAAGTCTTGAAGTAACACCAAACAAATGGTATATCTAAAGATAAAAACTCTATCTGAAATGAAAAATGTACCATTGTGTTAACTACACTCAGATAAAAAATAAAATGTAAATTT
>NW_027723251.1:0-318 GCF_054177405.1 Leptonychotes weddellii | reverse complement strand
TTGAGGAGGGCACGTTCTGCATGGAGCACTGGGTGTTATGCACAAACAATGAATCATGGAACACTTCATCTAGAACTAATGATGTAATGTATGGGGATTAACATAAGAATAAAAAAAAAAAAAAAAAAAAAAAAAAAAAGAAGGAGAGGCTGGGAACAAGACTTCTAAATGGCAATTGGGCAGTTCTAGAAACTGCCCAAAGGTTTCTTCTACTAGTGCTGCTGAAAAAACAAACAAACAAACAACAAAAACCCACAAACTTACCGCGATCATTGTAACTTGCCTGCAATCATTCTGCTCAAGATTTAAATTCCCAGG
>NW_027723250.1:0-318 GCF_054177405.1 Leptonychotes weddellii | reverse complement strand
ATCTTCCTTCATTTCTGCAATGTTATCCTTAGAGCCAAATAGTGGTCTTTATTTGAGGTGCTGTCACCATTTTCTAGGAGATCACAATAAGAGAAAACACTTATTTTAAACAACAACTCATAACTGTGAGATCGTATGATATATGTCTTTCTCTGATTGACTTATTTCGCTCAGCATAATACCCTCTAGTTCCATCCACATCGTTGCAAATGGCAAGATTTCATTCCTTTTGATGGCTGCATAATAGTCCATTGTATATATGGTATGTGCTATGGTGAGCGCTGTGAATTGTGTAAGACTGTTGAATCACAGATCTGT
>NW_027723249.1:0-318 GCF_054177405.1 Leptonychotes weddellii | reverse complement strand
GGAAATGGTTGGGATGAAGGTGGGTAGGCCAGCGCTCAGGGGCTAAGATGACCCATCGGCAGGCCTCCCTGGGGCTCCCCACCTGGCAGGTGTGTGCAACAATCCCATTTCCTAGCTCTGTGACGTGGCCAAGTTCTTGATCTTTGTAAATGTCCATTTCCCCCTCTCTAATATGATGCTCATGTGAGGATTAAAGGCATTGAACATGGAGAGCACTTAGTGCCTGGTACATGCTAAGCTCTGGTAAGTGTTAGCAATTTGGGAGAGTTTCAGGTGCCCTATCACTACTCCGCCCCCCTGGAAGGCCAGCCAGAAGAG
>NW_027723248.1:0-318 GCF_054177405.1 Leptonychotes weddellii | reverse complement strand
GAAACCCAAGAAAAGAAAACACAAGACACAGAAGGGATATTTATTTTTTTAATTAATAAAAAATAAATAATTATCTTTTTACAAAAGCAAGAGTAGTAGAAAAGTCAGAAACAAAGGTAAGCAAATAGAAGGAAAAACCCACAACCAACTGCAGAAAAATCATGGTATTTTTCTAGACTTTAAAAATATTTCACACAGAGATATCACACACATTCCTCTAAATACATACAGAAATATATTTTTTTACAAAACTGGGATGTTTTACATGCTGTTAACTGAAAGATCTTTCTCTCAAACTTTTTTTTTTTTTAAAGATTT
>NW_027723247.1:0-318 GCF_054177405.1 Leptonychotes weddellii | reverse complement strand
GGATTTTTATATTGTTCACAAGTCTTTTAGACCATGACAAATTTTTTTTAAATAAATTTAATTATTCAGGGGCACCTGGGTGGCTCAGTCATTAAGTGTCTGCCTTCGGCTCAGGTCATGGTCCCAGTTTCTTGGGATGGAGCCCCGCATCAGGCTCCCTGCTCGGCAGGAAGCTGCTTCTCCCTCTCCCACTCCCCCTGCTTGTGTTCCCTCTCTCGCTGAGTCTCTCTCTGTCAAATAAATAAAATAAAATATTAAAAAAAAAATATTCAATGACCAAAGTATACATGTTTATCAAAGAAAATTAAGAAAAAAAAT
>NW_027723246.1:0-5245 GCF_054177405.1 Leptonychotes weddellii | reverse complement strand
ATGCTCTCTCTCTCATTCTCTCTCTCTCAAATAAATAAATAAAATCTTTTAAAAATAAAAAAAATTAAAAAATAAAAAAAGAAGATAGTAGGAGGGGAAGAATGAAGGGGGGGAAATCGGAGGGGGAGACGAACCATGAGAGACAATGGACTCTGAAAAACAAACTGAGGGTTCTAGAGGGGAGGGGGGTGGGGGGGATGGGTTAGCCTGGTGATGGGTATTAAAGAGGGCACATTCTGCATGGAGCACTGGGTGTTATGCACAAACAATGAATCATGGAACACTACATCAAAAACTAATGATGTAATGTATGGTGATAAACATAACAATAAAAAAGTAAAAATAAAATAAAAATAAAAACTATTTTTGCAACTGATAAAAAAAATCCAATCACTAAAAACATATACCCAAGGTTTACCAAAAATATTTTCTTTTGCATATCACTAACGTAAATAATCTCAGATATTGTTTATAAATCAAAAATTTCTAGGGCGCCTGGGTGGCTCAGTTGGTTAAGCAACTGCCTTCGGCTTAGGTCATGATCCTGGAGTCCTGGGATCGAGTCCCGCATCAGGCTCCCTGCTCAGCAGGGAGTCTGCTTCTCCCTCTGACCCTCCTGCCTCTCATGCTCTCTGTCTCTCATTCTCTCTCTCTCAAATAAAAAAAAACTTAAAAAAAAAATTTCTAGTAAATAAGTAAACCCAAGATCAGTGGGTTAAAAGATAACTTAAGATGGACATCAAGACTAGTATTACACAGCATCTTGTTTCCTCATGTGTAAAGGGGGGATAGTAACAGCACTTACTCCACAGTTTGTTGTTAAGGATTAGACAAGTTAAAATATGTGAGGTACATAGGAAACTGACTGGTTCATTATAAGTACCGCATAAAAGTTAGCCATTAACTGTTTCAAAAACTCTACTGGTAATGAAATGGTGGGCAGAGTTCTACCTATAACCATGTTCCTTCCATTTTTATTCTGGAAGAAAAAAAAAAGGATACTATTGGCAGATCTCAAAGCACTCTTTTCATCTCTATAGCCACCATCCATCTTTTTTTTTTTTTTTTTTTAAGATTTTATTTATTTGAGAGAGAGAGAAAGAGAGAAGGCGCAGCAGGGAGGGGCAGAGGGAGAAGGAGAAGAAGACTTCCCGCTGAGCGGGGACCATAATGTGGCACTCGGTCCCAAGACCCTGGAATCATGACCTGAGCCGAAGGCAGACGCTTAAACCAACTGAGCCATCCAGGTACCCTAGCCACCACCCATCTTTCAAGCACTTACTATGTTCTCAAATAAGCTTTAGTGGAAATGTTAATGTCTTAACCACACAGCAACCTATATTTTTTAAACTTTTAGCTAATTCTAAAACTGCTTTCAAACTGCTTGTTGGAAACAACTATTTCTCTGACTCTCTGAAAGCTGAGTCCAATTTCCAAAGTCCCATGATCATTCTTTATCACCCATGTATAATGCATGTATTACTGCACACCTTTTCTCCTCCCCACAGGTTTTCTCTATCCAGCAGGTAATTTGTTTTATTTTTTTTCCTAAAAAGAAAAAAGTTCTACACTGTGTTGTTTCAACTTGCAGAGTTAACCATGAAATGTTCTGTTCAACATTTCCTACTTAAAAAGTGAAGTTTCTAACAAGGTAACTGCAATAATTAAGAAAACAGGTCAGCACTTCTTAACCTTTTCTGGAAATTGACCAAAATTATGAAATTTCAGAGGGCCACGGACCTCCTAAAGCCCACTCAAGGTTAGGATCCCCAGTACTGAAGCAGAATATTTAAAGTCAAATTCATTATAGAACATCAGAGACAAAGTAGTAATTTCAAATATAAACAGCACCAAAATTAAAATTACAAGAGTTACCACTTCAGAGTAAGAATCATAAAAGGTAAACATAAGTCCTATATATTATGTATTATCATATGACTTCCATTTTAGGATGACTTGTATAGAAGCAATCACAATTCAACTTGTAATCTAATCTTAACTCTCCTAAACTTCACTGCTGAAACTTTAACAGCTCTGCTTCAATTTCTCCTATAATGCAAGCTGCTTACATTTCTTATCCATACTTTGTCAAACACTGAAGCAATCTATAAACAAACTGATCTGGAGAAACTGAAATATGTTCTTGACTGAAACAATTTAGTGCACAGGCTAGAAGCCAAGTGCACTGCTTTTTTTTTTTTTTTTTAAAGATTTTATTAATTTGACAGAAAGAGACACAGCGAGAGAGGGAACACAAGCAGGAGGAGTGGGAGAGGGAGAAGCAGGCTTCCCGTGGAGCGGGGAGCCCGATGCGGGGCTCGATCCCAGGACCCTGGGATCATGACCTGAGTCGAAGGCAGACGCTTAACGACTGAGCCACCCAGGCGCCCCACACTGCTCTTAATACTATAATCATTCGGATGAATAAGAATTAGTTTGGTTGAATATTATATCATCTTAGCACTACTACAAATCTTGAATTGACTATTACTTTATGACTTCAATGAGATTTACCTTCTCAGTGGTAACCTTGGAGAGATCCTTGTACAAAAGTTTCCGGACATATTCCTGGAGAGGAGGACGTTTCTTTTTCACTGTTTTTTCAGCTGGAGGTGGGTTGCAGTAGTAATATGCATTCTCCACCATTGTAACATATCTTGCATCGAGGTGCATTGCTTGTTTCTTTCTCATCATTTGCTCCTAAAATAAAAACGTCTAAGTCAAAATACTTTTATTCTAATGTTTATCCCTAACCAAATTTCTATTCTCAGTGACAGAATTTCAGGATAAAGAACCAGAAAAGGAGGAAGAAAAAAAAAACCCAATCATTAGGTATTCCTAAGAATATACTAGCACACTATTATACCAAAACCATGTTTTTAGAACAAATCAGTCCATGACTGCTTGGTGTTAGACCTTAGGCTCTGACACAGCTCTACAAGCAAGAAAACTAAAAGCAGCCAAAGTTTATAACTTGTCCACAGCCCCTGAGCATCAACTCAAGAGGCGGTGATTCAAAACGGATCTAGTCAACCAGTGATAAAAGCTAGCTGCTTTTGCTATAAGAGGGGAAACGATCTACTGAGCCAATCCAATATTCATCCATACCACCATGACTAGTAAATGTTTTCCCTAGCAAAAAGAGAGGATCCAAATATTGTAAATAAATACAAGACATTAAAAGCTAGCTCTATCACATTTTTATACACATGGTCTCATTTAACCTTAAGAGCCTGAGCCAAAGAGCAAGAAGAGCTTTTTCCTTGTTACGATAAAAATTTGAACTTGGAATAACTTTTGTTAGTGTGATATAAGCCTAGAGAGAATTTGGAAATCAATTCCATTTGACAGCCTCCACATTAATACTTTTATTAGAAATAAATTCTCATGTTTCTTCATATTAAATATTATTGGCAGAGAATATTCAGGCTCACAACTGGATTCTAAAAAAAAATAAGTTATCTAAAGAAAATGATACAATCAAGACTTCTGTAACAGTAACACTGATGTAATGACAGTATATGCCCAGGGATTCCTAAATCTGAGCTCTCTTTAACACTAACACCAATATTCACTCTGCCACCATACTTCCCACCCTCCCAAGGCTGCAAGGGAATGCATGGATATTATCAATAAGCATAATAACTTAATTGCTTAATAAACTTGATGGCCATTTCAGCATCCTAAGTAGCTTAAGAAAGAGCTTCTACCCCAAGTTAATTTTTCAAGCTTACCGTTTTTAATTTTTAAATTAAATTTTCTATTTTTAAGCTTGTAATTTATATGCCTAAGACACTTTAACAATGGCTTCTTTGAACATTCTAGAACATCCGTAAAAAACGGCTCTAACATAACAGTATTAACAGTACTTGCTCATTTGCATCATTTATCAAAAGGTATTTGGGGTTGAATTTAATCCTCCTTTACAATACAGTGAACTCACTGGAAGCCAAGTGAGAAAAATTCCTACAACTCTCCTGGAATGGCCACAGCACATAAATATGGGAGGTTCTAGTTTAGGCAGAAATGCTTCTATTTATATAGCAGAGCAAGATCATAGGCACTGGTCAATATTTCTAACCCCTGAAGTAAATCAAGAACCTCAAGCTCTTGCTAGGATCCTCAAGCCCTTACCAAAAGTACACTGGTCCTCAGGTGTGATTCTGGTGATCTGAAAAGAAACCTTCCACATGTTTCTAGTAGAGTACATGCCATTTCAATATGGTGATGGGAAAAGTCTGACAGAAGCATCTGCAATAACAATGATGATGAGAAAACACAAAGACAACACTTCAATCCTATTAAAGAAAGAAAATACAGATCTAATGTGTGTAACAACTTTAAAAATGTTATGTCTAGGGCGCCTGGGTGGCTCAGTTGGTTAAGCGACTGCCTTCGGCTCAGGTCATGATCCTGGAGTCCCGAGATCGAGTCCCGCATCGGGCTCCCTGCTCAGCGGGGGGTCTGCTTCTCCCTCTGACCCTTCCCCTCTCATGCTCTCTGTCTCTCATTCTCTCTCTCACAAATAAAAAAAAAAAAAAAAATGTTATGTCTGAAAAACAAAAGTTAGTCTACTTTGGCTTAACAAGCTTCACTGCTGAGTATCTTGTGTTCAGCCACAAAAATTTTATATAAAATCGTCAATATACTTAATGCCTTTTCTTTAAGATAAATACATGAAAACTAGTATTACAGCCCTTTCTATATAATGACTATTAGATGCTATGTATTTAAACATCTATGAAATACACAGCTAACATTTTCTAAATCTTTTTTTTTGTTTTGGTTTTATGACATTTACTTGTAAAATTCTGACCACAACAGGCTCATTGTATGAACAAACATAACATACTGCCATAACGTTTCAGTATTTATCCTCCCAATTTTTCTCTATGCATATTTTCTAAACCAAAACAGATTCAAACATATCACATTATTTAATAACTTGGTATTTTTTCAGCTAATATGACTATTTTGCTGTGTCCTTATTTATCCTTCTATGGCATGATTTAAAAGGGGCATATTACTGTATAATATGAACTACACTAAAACTTAAGTGATTCTTATTTATTGGGTATTAAAATTTTTTACGTTTCTTGCTACTTAAACAACTGTGGGGCAAACATCCTTGTAGGTAAATTTGTGCACGTGTTTATTTCCTTAAAACAAACACACAGAAATGGAATTTCTAGGTCAAAGAAATGTATATCCTCCTGTGTGTTTGTAATAATTACTATAAAAAAAA
>NW_027723245.1:0-318 GCF_054177405.1 Leptonychotes weddellii | reverse complement strand
TTTTTAATGTGTTAGATGGGTAAAAAACATGTTCTCTTTCAGTTTGGGTTTCCCTGATTTCAGTGAGATTTTTTCCATATTTTTCTTTTTCTGTAAACTATATTTTCATATATTTTGACCTCTGGAAAGCTTTTCTTTTTTTCTACTGATTTGAAAGACATCTTTAGGCATCCTGGATATTTTAGAATGTTAATGATGCCTATGCTAACCCATTTTTAAAAATTATTTCTGTTCGTTTTTATGAGGGCAAAGGGGGTAATGTTTTTCTTAGACTTGTTGGGTTTTGTATCTTTCCTAAGGAAGCCCTTCTCTACTGCA
>NW_027723244.1:0-318 GCF_054177405.1 Leptonychotes weddellii | reverse complement strand
CTTCTTTCCTGTTCTTCCCTCAGTTTTCTCTCTCCTTCTTAGAACTAGAGGGCACTGCCCGAGTGTCCTCCTTCCTCATCCCCCATTTTTTTCTGCGGGTCTCATCCTGAGAGCATGATGTCAGGTTAATGCAGAAGGGTCCCAGTTTATACCTGTTGTACTAGTTTCATCCTGAAAAGTGGACCCCTTCACTCTCAAGTTTTAGGATTTGGACAAAAAAAATTTGTGGACATTTGCATACATGCACAAGTAGGGATGGAGAGAGCAGAGACAGAGTTTGAGGGGAGGCGGGGAGGGAAATGAGGACATGGCTTATGT
>NW_027723243.1:0-318 GCF_054177405.1 Leptonychotes weddellii | reverse complement strand
TTGAGGGAATGTGCCTATCTTGGATTTGTTCAAATTTGTTTTTCAAAGATTTATTTATTTGAGAGAGAGACAGAGACAGAGACAGAGACAGAGACAGAGAGAGCGGGGGGGGGGAGGGTGGGGAAGAAAGAGGGAGAGAGAGTCTCAAGGCAACTCTGTGCTGAGCATGCAGCCCAATGTGGGGCTCGATTTCATGACCCTGCAGACCCCGATCACAACCTGAGCTGAAACCAAGAGTCAGATGCTCAACCAACTGCACCACCCAGATGCCCCTGTTCAACTTTTTAAACTCATGTCCAATTAGAGGAATTTGAAGGA
>NW_027723242.1:0-318 GCF_054177405.1 Leptonychotes weddellii | reverse complement strand
TTCTTTTTTCGGGGAGGGAAGGTTTTCAATTACAAATTCAGCTTTATTGATAGATATGGAATTCTTCAGATTGTCCTTTTCTTCTTTTTTTTTTAAAGATTTTATTTATTTATTTATTTGAGAGAGAGAGAGAGAGAGAGAAACAGCATGAGAGGGGAGAGGGTCAGAGGGAGAAGCAGGCTCCCCGCCGAGCCGGGAGCCAGATGTGGGACTGGATCCCAGGACTCCGGGATCATGACCTGAGCCGAAGGCAGTCGCTTAACCAACAGAGCCACCCAGGCGCCCTGTCCTTTTCTTCTTGAGTGAGCTTTGGTAACT
>NW_027723241.1:0-318 GCF_054177405.1 Leptonychotes weddellii | reverse complement strand
CCAGCCAGCTGGGGTCTTCGGGTCTGGGGCAAGAGGCGAAGAGCTTAGTGGAGGGGTCGAGAACTCATTTGCAAGAGCGGTGGCCAGTGGCAGCGATGGGGGTGTCTGAGGGCAGCAGACACAGTGAAGACAGTTTGCCAACTGTAACAGCCCCGCCAGGCCACTCCTGGGACCCGCTCTGCTGCTTGCCTCCCCCCAGTACCATGGCTCCTGCCCGTTTTCTGGACCTAGTTCTCCATCCTTCTGATCAGCTCCATAGTCCTCTTTATCCTGTCAATGCATTTCTTTTGTACCTAATTTTGGCTAGAGTCCATTTCT
>NW_027723240.1:0-318 GCF_054177405.1 Leptonychotes weddellii | reverse complement strand
TTTTTTTTTTTAAAGATTTTATTTATTTATTTGACAGAGACAGAGACAGAGATAGCGAGAGCAGGAACACAAACAGCGGGAGTGGGAGAGGGAGAGCAGTCTTCCCGCAGAGTAGGGATCCTGATGTGGGACTCGATCCCAGGACCCTGGGATCATGACCTGAGCCGAAGGCAGACGCTTAACGACTGAGCCACCCAGGCGCCCCCCTCTATTATAGTCTTAAAAACTGATAATATCCAAAATTATAATTTGCACATTGTTGTGAGGTTCTTTAAATTTCTAGAAATTTTAGGGGCACCTGGGTGGCTCAGTTGGTTA
>NW_027723239.1:0-318 GCF_054177405.1 Leptonychotes weddellii | reverse complement strand
TGGTTTATAGATACATTGAAGTATGATAAAACTATACAGAATTTGGGATGTTGGTTCCCTCTGGGTAGAAGAGAGAGGGCCATTGAGGAAAGACATTTGGGAGGCTTCAAAGGTACTAGTAATGCTTGATTTCTTAGGCTGAGTGTGGTGAGTGTACAGGCATCAAGACTGTGTTGTTATTCTTTTTCTTTTTCTTTTTAAAGATTTTATTTATTTATTTGAGACAGAGAGAATGAGAGACAGAGAGCATGAGAGGGAGGAGGGTCAGAGGGAGAAGCAGACTCCCTGCCGAGCAGGGAGCCCGATGCGGGACTCGAT
>NW_027723238.1:0-318 GCF_054177405.1 Leptonychotes weddellii | reverse complement strand
GGAATGAAGGTAGGTTTGCCACCAAAGGAAGGCAAAGAGCCGGAAATGGAAACGAGAACTAGACGAGCCTGGGTGTGCAGCTCCCGTGCACTCTGCCAGGAGTTTTTCCTGTACATACATACCTATGATGAGTTTAATTTATAAAATAGGCACAGTGAGAGATTAACAACAATGACTTACAATAAACTAGAATAATTATAACAGTAATAACAGTCACTGTAGATCTTAGCAACCCCGGCATACAATAGTTTTTCTTTACTTATTAAGTCAAGAACTTTCACTTTTTCACTTAAAGGAAGCACTTTATAGCTTCTTTCT
>NW_027723237.1:0-318 GCF_054177405.1 Leptonychotes weddellii | reverse complement strand
CTCACCCACCACTCAAATAACTAGATTGGATAAAATGGAAAGTACAAATCTAGAGTTTGCCTTCAATGCGATTGCTGTGTCTTATTTTTTAAAAAACATGAATAAATTCCAGAGAAAACTGTAGTATCCCCATTTTTGCCGTTCTGTGAAAATTGCAGCATGTATGAAATCTGAACAAAGTCTACACTTAGAACATCAATAGTACATGTTTTTTACCCTGCTGTATATCTTTCATGGAGCCTATATTTATAGGAGAAAAGAAGCAACTAGTTGTTTAATAAGCTTTTAAAAAATTTAAGCCCATTGTTAGACATTGCT
>NW_027723236.1:0-318 GCF_054177405.1 Leptonychotes weddellii | reverse complement strand
TCTTTGAGTATGGTGTAAGAGAATGGTCCAGTTTCATTCTTCTGTATATAGCTGTCCAGTTTTCCCAGCACCCTTTATTGAAGAGACTATCTTTTTTCCATTGCATATTTTTTCCTGCCTTGTCAAAGATTATTTGACCATAGAGTTAAGGGTCCATGTCTGGGCTCTCTATTCTGTTCCACTGGTCTATGTGTCTGTTTTTGTGCCAGTACCATGCTGTCTTGGTGATCACAGTTTTATAATATAGCTTGAAATCAGGCCTCGTGATGCCCCCAGCTTTGTTTTTCTTTTTCAACATTTCCTTGGTGATTTAGGGTC
>NW_027723235.1:0-5246 GCF_054177405.1 Leptonychotes weddellii | reverse complement strand
ATAATATATGCACTCCAGGTTCAATCACCACCTCCTATTTGCATATAAGATTTCATACGCTGCAGCAGTTCTATCATCTGAATCAGGTTATTTGGTTTGCCAGCATAGCTTGTCTAGATACTTGTTTTAATAGACGCAAACAATACTTTGTCAAACAGGCAGATCTTCATAGCAGTGCGTTTTCTTTTAAATTAGAAAAGCTGGCATGTTCTAAGATGTCATCTTTAGATCAATGCATTTGTTCCGATGATGTCTTTGGCTTTTCTAATGCTTACAACTACAAGTAATAGATTCATAGAATTGCAGAGCTGAAAGGTGCTTACCAATCATTGTTTCAACCATCTCCTTTTCCCGATGAGGAAACAGGCCTAGAGAGGTAAAGCCATTTGCCCAGGGTGATATAACGGGTTGATGGCAAAGAGACTTCTTTTGTTTTGCAGTAATCTTTCCATGATGTCACACTGTCAAGAGAAAACAAATGAATCAGGCCGCTGACTATCATTCAGCAAATGGGGTTTAAATAAATAAGCAATGCGAGGCCAGCTAACTTCTTTTGGACACTACTTTTGAACACTGGATCACAAGAGGCTTGGAGCAATGATTAGATCAAGGCTACTGTCTTTTTATTTTATATTTGATGACCAGAGAAACAAGGATCAAAGATTGAATGGAATTAAGGATTTTAACAATGAGACTACTGCCTAGGTGATTTTCACAAATCCTTTTAAATAGCATAAACTCACTTTTCTTTTTTGGATGATCAAATAGTGGTATAAGACAGTTGATGATTTCAGCACCTTTTATGATGTGGTTATACCTTTATTCCAGAAAGTGTTCTTTAACACATTTTTATGAAGGAATAGAGTAGAACAATAAAATTGTCAGTTTCCTGTGCTTACGCTGAAACTGACAATAGGAGATGTGGTCAGGGAGTGGAATCCATACACAGAATGCATTACTATTCAGAAAAAAACTCTGAGTGAGAGATTTTCTGGCAAGAACTCTTAAATCAACCATTGAAGATAAGAACCCGAAAACTGTCTAACCTATAAAATTGAGAAGGCACTTGTAAAGTAAGCATTCTACCTAAAATAATTGGTAGTAAATGTTCCAGACTGTACTCTAGCCTTTGAAATATCTGTATATTTTAAGTGGCAGCCTCAAAAGTCTTGTGTAACACTCAGGTTGGTTTCCTTAATAATCAGATACAATAAGTATAAATTACTGGATAGTACTTGAGTACAATAAATATCATATTTCTTTGTATTTTGAAAATCAGTGTAAATTACTCCTGTCCTCTAGCCCTGAAGATGGGTTAGAAGGATAGTCTTGGTCATTCTTTGGGGTCCGCTCTCCTCCCTCTCTAGGGCCACACAAGGGCCTAGAGGCATAAGGGCACCCTCAGGGAAGTCTCCCAGCCTGTGGGCTCTGGCTACTTTAGGGTCACCCAGGATGCTGTTGTGTGCTGGTCCACAGGCTGTGGGTGAAGCCCCAGGGCTTCCTCAGAAGTGGATCTCAACTTAGCTGTCTCCCTCACAGGTTGACATATTCCTTCATGTCAGAGACTTCCACTGATGGTTTCATCCCCTTTGTGTCAAGTGAGGCTATGAAAAAGAAGACCAAGGCTCGGGGCACCTGGGTGGCTCAGTCATTAACCGTCTGCCTTCAGATCAGGTCATGATCCCAGGTTCCTGGGATCGAGCCCTGCATTGGGCTCCCTGCTCAGCGGGAAGCCTGCTTCTCCCTCTCCCACTCCCCCTGCTTATGTTCCCTCTCTCGCTGTGTCTCTCTCTGTCAAATAAATAAATAAAATAAAATAAAAAAAGAAGGCCAAGGCTCCATTATGTACATTTCTGGGGGATGTCCTGCCACCTTAGACATACTGTTTTTAAGATGCCCAGGTCTCTACCCATACTTGCAACCCTCTTTTTCCCCAGCCCCTAATAAGACAATTCCTTTCCTGATATCAGAAAGCACACCCTTCTTTGACACTCAGATTCCTTTGCTCTTTAGGTAGCTCAGAATAAGTGCATCTGTTTATTCTGTCCTGGGGGTGGGGAAAGCCAGACTTCAAGGCTTAACCCCCATTTTGGAATGCAATGGAAAACACCTTTCATTTTTATGAAGAGGGTCTATTGGAACATAAGACAATTATTTAATTTCTCAGTAGGTTATTCTGCTATATAAATTGTCATATGACATAGATGCCAAACCAATTTATTTATCTGAAAGCTAGAAAAGATTAAATTTTGTGTTTTCTTACTTTACTCTCAGCCATCAGAGAAACTGCTTCTCTTGTGTAGGATTTCCTGCTAATTGTCTGCTGAATGCACACATTGTTGAGTCCTATTGCTGTCATTATGAATCCATCTAGGTTTTCAAGAGGATTTTGACCACTTTGAGGTACCACGAATTGCAGCCATTCTTAATGTTGGTGATACTGGCTAAAGATGTGGTCTGAGAGTTCTGAGTGCAGTCCTCGGAGCTGAGAGATATGGAGGTCTCTGGGAGAGTCCTCAGTCATTTGTAGGCATGATTGTTGCTCTACACCACCTGTTGATATTTCATAACTGAGAAGCAGGAGACTGGAGTTAAAGGTGTACTCAGGAATTCCCGCTCTAATTATATCTTGATTAGTGTAAAGTGCTAATGATTATCAGCTTCATTTTGCTTTTCAGTCAACAGAGCTGATGAAATCTTAATACCTGGACCTTTCATTTTCAGTTAGTAAAACTCATATATCAAGCATGCTGCTGGACGGGGGAGGCAAGAACTAACTGTGGCATATACGTGAACATTTTACTTGATCTTTCTTAACACAAAGGGGAGATCATTTTTAGTCAAAATATAGAGTCAGAAAGAAAGATGTCCATACATCTGCCTAATCTTGATGATTTAATATTCAAGAGTTTTGCCTTAAAAAATGTTGTTTCATCCTGTGCCTAGCATGGAGAATGAGTTATCCCTAGAAATTCACAGAATCCTGAGTTACCATCTTACCCATCTCTGTTTCCAGCAAGATTCCATTTAACTCTTAAGTCCCATTATCTAGCATGGTTTAAATGTTCTCCCTTTCACCACTGGGTACAAACCTTCCTCAGCTACCCACTCCAGGGGCAGTAAATGTGTCTTAACATCATGCATCAGCTCCCTTAAGCTTCTTGTCTTCTAAAGGCCTACCATTCAGGCTCAGTCTGTTTTTCCTTTTTAGCAGCTTTGGAAAAACAGCTGGCCATCAGTCTAAATTCTGGAATCCTCTATGTGTCTCAAGTGTTATTAAGTAATGCTTCAGCTTCTCCTCTTCTGGCTCAGTAATCACAAATCCTTTATTACTCATACACCTTTCTTCCTTAAGCCACCTCTCTGGCTCTTCTCTCTACTTCCTAGCATTCTACAATCCATCCTGGATCGCTTTGAAAGAATCTTAGATTGCTGTAGTCACCACAAACTTGTGACCAGATACATGAATGTTTCATGACCAGCAAGTGAGCTTTTCTGACTTAGTCTTCCCACACACTCCCTTGTCTCATGCTCACTATGTTCCTGGTCTGTGTGAGGGCAGGCTCTGTCAATTTGGCATAACTGATGTCAGCGTGGGACGTGGGAAAACATGACTTAAGAGTTAGGAAATCTTGGTTCTGGTCTTAATTTTTTCTGTGGTCAGGATTCTGGGAGCTAACTTTTATCAAGCAGGCACAACAGAGATAGCGAAATTGAACCATTAGCCCCATTTTATTTTAGGAAATATTTTCACTGCAGAAAGTCATCCTATCCTGAGTTAAATCTAGTTTGATTTTATTTCAAAACCTATTATTTTCTATCTGCTGCCTCTTATGATTTTTTGAATAAATAGGCTTCTGTAGAATTAATGCAACTTAATAAAATAGTCCTGTGAGTTAACAAAAAGTATTTCCATTAAAAAAAAGTATTTCCATTCTAGATTTCAAGCTGCATGAGGACTAGTGTTGTATGCTAATGTAGAACATGGTGCCAGTACATAGATTTGAACAAATGAAACATAAAAATACAAATGAAACATAAAAATACAATACATAAGATGGAAGTAAAATGAGGTTCATGCCAGGTGCTGTCCCTCCAATCTGATCATTCCTAACCCTGGCTGCACACTGGAAGCACCTGCAAAGCTTTAAAGCCTGCCATTGCTCAGCTCCAGCCCCAGGGATTCTGATTTAATTGGCTTGGGTGGGGCCTAGAGTCCATAAGTGTTCAGGTGGGCTGAGAACCACTGATTCTAATCCAGTGCTTTCCAAATTTAATTTGCATACCAGTCACCTGAAACTCTCCTAAATGTTGAGTCTCATCTAGTGGTCCAGGGTGGGATCTGAGATTTGCATCTCCAATAAACTGCCACGTGATGTTGATGCTCTTGGTCTGTGGAGCACACTTGCAGTTGCAAATTTTAAGCAGCGTCACCTTCATTAGCTGTTAATGGCACCCTTGTCCTAAAAATTCTTCAATAGAAATCATTTATATTCTCTCTCATGCACTCCCTTTTGGCTGTGTCTGCATGGCAACAATGAAGTATGCAATTTGTGGTCAAGCCGTAGTTAAATGAACAATTATGGATGATACATTTAAATAATTCAGGCTTTGGGTTGGCCTCTGTTCCCCCAGGGACTAAATTAACCTAAAGATTTTCTAACATTGATTTGCAAAGTCTTATCTAGCCTAAAACCTTTTCTTTATTTGCAATCATCCTCTGCCCACCAACTTCATTGCTTAATATGAGAAGCAGTGGTGTAAGGAAATGGTCTTTAAACTTGTAGGGATTGGAGAACCTTCTTGCCTTAGCATTTGGCACCCTGGATTCTCTTGATTCAACGGTTGAGAGTACCTAACATGATGGAGCAAAGGAGCTCCATCTGTCTTTTTTTTTTTAAAGATTTTATTTATTTATTTGAGAGAGAGAGAATGAGAGAGAGAGAGCACATGAGAGGGGGGAGGGTCAGAGGGAGAAGCAGACTCCCTGCCGAGCAGGGAGCCCGATGCGGGACTCGATCCCGGGACTCCAGGATCATGACCTGAGCCGAAGGCAGTTGCTTAACCAACTGAGCCACCCAGGCGCCCCGGAGCTCCATCTGTCTTAGAAGACCTCAAGGAGTTCTAGAGTTGCTTTGTGGTTTTATAGAGCTAACTCAGAATAGCATTGGACCTTCAGATTTAATAGTTTCCAAGTGGCAGTTAATAAAAAGTACTTTATTTCTGAATTCCTGTATGAGTTCTAG
>NW_027723234.1:0-318 GCF_054177405.1 Leptonychotes weddellii | reverse complement strand
GAGCCCCACATCGGGCTCCCTGCTCGGCGGGAAGCCTGCTTCTCCCTCTCCCACTCCCCCTGCTTGTGTTCCCTCTCTCGCTGTGCCTCTCTCTGTCAAATAAATAAATAAAATCTTTAAAAAAAAAAAAAAAAGAAAGGTAAGCATGAACACATTGGATGAAAAAATGAATAAAACCCAATCATATGCTGCTTACAAAATAGACATGTCCAATACAAGGATACGGAAATGAAGAGAGGAAAAGGATAGAAAAAATTATACCATAAAATGCTAACCCAAAGTAAACTGGTATAGTTACATTAATATCAGCCAAAGTAG
>NW_027723233.1:0-318 GCF_054177405.1 Leptonychotes weddellii | reverse complement strand
TCTATGCTACAATTATCTATTAATAATGAAAAAATAAACATGTTAGTAACCCCAGACAAATTCAGCAGTTATTAAGGAATATGTATATTTGTAAGAAATATATATAGGCATTAGAATTTTAAACAATTCACCCATAAGAAAAAAAAGAAAGAGGCTGAATTTCAGGAGAAGCACACAATATCATAAACGGAAAATATGTCGAAATCATCCATTGTGAAACAGAAGTTCTGATAAACATGTAATAGTATAGAGATTAACAGTGAGGCTCTGTGACATGGAAATGGCAAAGAAGGGAACTCCAGGAGACTCCAGCAGGAG
>NW_027723232.1:0-318 GCF_054177405.1 Leptonychotes weddellii | reverse complement strand
AGGTCAGATAAAAATAAAAAAAAATAACACAACCAAAGTAACTTTGTGCCAAGGCTGTGACAACCACACAATGTCCGTTACTCTGTTTAACTTTCCCACCAATCCCAACGACTCAGCACTAATCATATCAGTAATTTACAAACAAGGAAACTGAGGCTAATACTAAAGTAAGGGAAATGGCAGAGTCGGGCACTCCAATCCACGTCTGTTCTCTTTGCCCCTGAAGCTTTGGTGCAAAGAGGAATTCAACAATATTCACCTTAATATAATTAGATTGTTGGAAACAGTCAATTTAGCCATTTCCAGGAGTTTTTTTTT
>NW_027723231.1:0-318 GCF_054177405.1 Leptonychotes weddellii | reverse complement strand
AATACTTATTACACTTTAAAATGCTGAAAGGCTTTTGGATGATTTCTACTTTTCTTGTGGTAGAAGACTCAAGGTGGAAAGAAAGTAGAAAAGGAGGTCATCTAAAACCTTATTTTTAATCCTTAATTTCATATCTGTACAATGAGATTAAAATTCTTTCCAAAAGACTTTTGGCTCTTTCTAAAACCAAATCCTCCTCAAGCAAATGAATATCTACTCTGAGGTATTCGTAATAGAACACGTCTACATTTCAAAGCAATCTTAAAGAAGAATTTCAAGAGGGCGCCTGGGTGGCTCAGTTGGTTAAGCGACTGCCTT
>NW_027723230.1:0-318 GCF_054177405.1 Leptonychotes weddellii | reverse complement strand
TTCCAGTCTGGGTGAGAAGACCTAAGAACTAAGAGCACTAAGGGCAGGAGAAGATTGATGTCCTGGGTCCAACAGGTAGAGAGGGAATTCAACCTTCCTTTGCCTTGTTGTTCCATTCAGGTCTTTAGTGGGTTAGACAAGGCCCACCACATTGGGAAGGACCCTCTGCTTTACTCATTCACTAATTGAGAGGCTAATCTCTTCTGGAAATACCCTCACAGATACAGAGAGAAATACTCTTTTACCAGTTACCTGGGCATCAAAATTTTTCATCATAAGTTTCAATAGTTACAGCAAAGAATCTCATTTTGTTTTATA
>NW_027723229.1:0-318 GCF_054177405.1 Leptonychotes weddellii | reverse complement strand
CTGATCAACCATGCCAAAGTAATGAAATTCCACTGACATGGACTCAAAGGTTAAGTGAGCTTCCAGGCTAGTGATACACATTGATATCTGGGAAGGTGAAATGTACTAACTCCACATTCAGGACTCTCTCAGACCTTATGCTATGTGCTATGGGTTTTCTTCTTCTTCTTCTCCTCCTTTTTTTTTTTTTTTTTTTTTTGGTTGGTCCTAATTTATAGCCTGCTATTGTACCCTGAATTTTGTGAGCTACTCTAACAAATTATCAAATCTGAAGGGTAATAGGAGCTCTCAGTTTGTAATCAGTTTATCAGAAGTGTG
>NW_027723228.1:0-318 GCF_054177405.1 Leptonychotes weddellii | reverse complement strand
TTATTTATTTATTTGACAGAGAGAGACACAGCGAGAGAGGGAACACAAGTAGGGGGAGTGGGAGAGGGAGAAGCAGGCTTCCCGCGGAGCAGGGAGCCCGATGCGGGGCTCGATCCCAGGACCCTGGGATCATGACCTGAGCCGAAGGCAGACGCTTAACCGACTGAGCCACCCAGGCGCCCCTTGCCTGTACTCTTAAGTGCGGGAAGCTGTGCAATTGATCATGCTTTGCTTTTAGAGTTGGTGTGACTACTGTGCTCAAAACCTGAAGAAGACCAAGGTCATAGGACAGACTGAACCAAGAAAGTCCTATGCAGG
>NW_027723227.1:0-318 GCF_054177405.1 Leptonychotes weddellii | reverse complement strand
CTTCTCCCCCTCTCCCCTGTGTGGCAGCTTGGGCTTCCTCTTAGCATGGCGGTTGGGTTCCTAAGAGCAAGAAAGCAAAAGTTGCCAGGCCTTCCAAAGGTTAGGGCTGAACCTGGCAGGGGTGTTATTTCTGCCATCACAGAAGTCAGAGTCCAGGTACAGCTACTGGCCACTCGTGTCACAGACCTTGTCTTTTTTTTTTTTAAATAAAAATGGTATCTATTTAAGGTGTACCACGTGTTTTGTTGTACATATATACAGTAAAATGATTACTACGGGGAAGCTGACTAACATGTTCCTCTCCTCACATAATTGTCT
>NW_027723226.1:0-318 GCF_054177405.1 Leptonychotes weddellii | reverse complement strand
TTCCCAAAGGCATTTATACTTGAAAATGCACAGGAAGTTTTTTCAGTTTATCTAATAAATGTGAAAATCCTTTGGAAATGATAGTGTTATACAAATGTTTAAGTTATAATTTACTCCTATTTTATTTTGTGATTATTTTTCAAATCAGTGAATGCAGAAACATTAACTTATCCAAATGATCAAGGTAATATTTTTTTTTCAAAGATTTTATTTCTTTGAGAGAGAGAGAATGAGAGACAGAGAGCATGAGAGGGAGGAGGGTCAGAGGGAGAAGCAGACTCCCTGCCGAGCAGGGAGCCCGATGCGGGACTTGATCCC
>NW_027723225.1:0-318 GCF_054177405.1 Leptonychotes weddellii | reverse complement strand
CAATATCAAGACATTAATGGGGATTAGTAGATCCAAATCTACCATGCTGGCTGGTACAGTGATTAGGGGGACTTCCGTGTTTCTTATTTTGATCTGTATGTTACTTATGTAAACAGGTCTTTTACAGTCATATTGAAAGAGAAAGTCTTTCCTTGTACTGAGCTAAACTCTTCCTACTGTTTCCCCTGTTCTCACCTTGCCTCTCCCTTACACTACTCCTTCTTTCAGTTCTCCAGGAGGACACTGTGAGTGTCCCCATGGCTTCTGGGGGCCACAGAGAGCTTACCAGGAGCCAGAACACCTCACCTTGCCTGTGGT
>NW_027723224.1:0-5246 GCF_054177405.1 Leptonychotes weddellii | reverse complement strand
GGGCGCCTGGGTGGCTCAGTTGGTTAAGCGACTGCCTTCGGCTCAGGTCATGATCCTGGAGTCCCGGGATCGAGTCCCGCATCGGGCTCCCTGCTCAGCAGGGAGTCTGCTTCTCCCTCTGACCCTCCTCCCTCTCATGCTCTCTGTCTCTCATTCTCTCTCTTGAAAATAAATAAAATCTTAAAAAAAAAAAAAAATTAAAGTTAAAAAAAAAAAAAAGACCATGGACAGGGTGCCTTATAACAATAGAAATTCATTTCTCACAGTTCTAGAGGCTAGAAGTCTAAGATCAGGGTGCCAGCAGGGTCAGGAAGAGCCCTCTTCTGGCTTACAGATTTTTCCTTGTACCCTAACACAGGAGTAGCGGATAGGAAACTCTGAAGAGTCTTTTTTACAAGAACATTATTCCCGTTTATGAGGGCTCCACCCTTATAACCTAAGTACCTCCCCAAAGCTCCCCACCTCCTAACACCATCACACTGGGCATTAGGATTTCAACATAATGAATTTCGGAGGGGACCCAAACTTCACACCAGAACAGGGAAGAAGACTGAAGAAGGCTGAGCTCAAAAAGCAGTATGTTGAGCCCAGTCCACTTCTATAGACTTATATAATCAATTGTCAGCTTAACATTTCCTTTTAACTATGTCAAAGGCACCTAAAATTCGGGCACCTGGGTGGCTCAGTCAGTTAAGCGACTGCCTTCGGCTTGGGTCATGATCCCAGGGTCCTGGGATCGAGCCCTGCATCGGGCTCCCTGCTCAGCAGGGGGGCCTGCTTCTCCCTTTCCCTCTGCCACTCCCACTGCTTGTGCTCTCCTGCTCTCTCTGTCAAATAAATAAATAAAATCTTAAAAAAAAAAAAACAAAACCTAAAATTCAATATTCCAAAACTGAATTCTTGATAACTAAGGTCTTCCTCCAGTTTCTTCTTTCAGTGAATGGTACCATTATTCATTCAGCATTATAAACTGGAAGCTTGATTATCCTTGACAATTTCCTTCATTCACATGCTCCCTGCTCCATCCAATCCACCACTAAATTCTGTCACTTACACCTCTAAGTATTTTTTAACCTGTCCACTTTTCTCCATTTCTACCCCCAGCACAAGCTAGAGCAAACTGTATCTCGTGCCTGCATGACTATAAGTCTGCTTTCTCCCTAATCATTCTTGTCTCCTTCCAATCCATTCTCTGAATTGTAGCTAGAAGAATCTTTCTAAAATGCAATTCCTTCACTCTCCTGTTTAAAATCCTTCAGTGGCCTTCCACGGCTTTTTCAACTCAGGTCCAACAATCTCTATGCACCCCACCTACTTCTCCAGAACAATTTTCTGCACCATCCTCCCATCTGTGCTCTAGCCACACTAGGCCTCTCAAGTTCTTCAAATGAAACTAGGATCCCTTTTACCTGTTATGAATACCAGGCTGTTTTCTCCAACTTCAGATAATTAAATGCCATCCATTCTTCAGTTCTCATATGTACTTGCTTAAGGAAATTTTCCTTGATCTCCCAGACTAGATTAGATTCCTTTCATAGTCCCCTGGACTTTTCCTTCAGAGCATTTATCACTATTTATAATAACATATTTGTGTGATTATTTGGTTAATGTCTATAAGTTCTATGATGGAAAGAACTCAGTGTTTTTGTTGTAGTTTTGTTTTGAACATATCTCCCTAATACTTATAACAGTGCCTGGCCCATAGTAGGCAAAACCAACAAATGTGTACTGGTTGAATTAATGAATGAATGGAAGGGCAAATAGCTCCATATAGCTTAAATCAATAAGTGACATTAAAGGCTTTTAATAAAGCAAATATACAAAATTAGATTTGTATTTTGGAAACAATCTTAGCTGCACGATGGAAGACTGATTTAAGAGGGGAGAGATCTGAACAGGGAGTATGGTCAGGTGGCTACAGTATAGATGAGAAATGGTATAGACTCAAGGCAGTGTCAGTAGAGAAGGAAGAATAGATTCATTTTATATATATATATATATATATATTCTGGAGGTGGTATGAAATAATTTGATGACCAACTAAATATTAGAAAGTGAGAGAGAGACTACAGACAAGTTTCTGGCCCTAGGAAAGAGGAACTATATCACAAACATTAGGTCATTTTTACTTCAGTACCTTCCTTTTTTCAATATTGATCAATTAATCTATCAGTTAATATTTAGTTATTTCTTTGATGCCCTGAGAGTGATATAAAGAAGTGAGATACTTTAAGGAGTTTAAAATCTAATTGATAGTAATGTATATCCAAACAGAAAAAGGAATAGTTAATAATTCAAGCTGCATCACGGATGAAACTTGAAAACATTATGCTGAGAAAAAGACACCGGACACAAAAAGTCACATATTACCCCACGTATATGAAATGTCCAGAACAGGCAAACCTATAGAGACAGAAAGAAAATTAGTGCTTGCCAGTGGCTGGGAGGCAATGAAGAATGACTAAAAATAGGTATAGGGTTGCTTTTTTTGGAGTGATGAAATGTTCTAGGGTTAGACAGTGGTGGTGATTGTACAACAAGGGACAGCCTCCACCAGTACTGTACTTGCACAGTTCTTAAGTGAATGTTCTTCCCCCTTTTCAACTGGAAAACTCCTACTTATCCTTCAAAATATATCTCGTCTGTCCCTAAAGACCTCCTTCATCCTTCCTGCAGTTAATCACTTCCTCCTTTGAACCATACTTTTTATACCATTTATTATGTACAATGAAATGTATCTCTCTTATTAGACCATTTCTTGGAGTCAGTGGCTTCTTCATATGCAGACCCTTGTACATGGAGGTACTTAGTCCATCCTATATATAAAACATTATCTATCCTTCAAAGTTTGGCAAAATATCTCCACGAAACCGTCCCTGATCTTACAGCTAGAAAAAATTTCCTCCTCTTCTAATCGTTTATATAACATTCTAAATCAGTGCTTCTCAAGCTTTAATATGCATATGAATCACAGCGGGATCTTGTTAAAATGCAAATTATGATTAAGGCAGATTCTCTATTACTAAGTGCCCAGGACATAAACCAGGCAAAGAATTACTTACTTATCTGATACAAAATAAAGTCAAAGGATCCTTGAAGACTTCTATACTACACTTCACACATATATGTCATTACATTCTTGCATTTACATACATGCATTTCATTACTGCTTTCGGATATAGTTTTACACTATCGACTTGAATATTCAGCCTGGATTTCACTATTCATTTATTTTTTTTTTTTTTTAAATATTTTATTTATTTGACAGAGAGACACAGTGAGAGAGGGAATACAAGCAGGGGGAGTGGGAGAGGAAGAAGCAGACTCCCCGCGGAGCAGGGGGCCCAATGTGGGGCTCGATCCCAGGACTCCAGGATAATGACCTGAGCCGAAGGCAGACGCCTAACGACTGAGCCACTCAGGCGCCCCTTCACTATTCATTTATTTATTCATTTATTGGCTTAGTCACACATAGCTCATGTTCTTTTAACTTGTACTTATGGAACTTGATTTTATATAAATTATCATTTTTTTTTAAGATTTTATTTATTCATTTGACAGAGAGACAGCCAGAGAGGAAACACAAACAGGGGGAGTGAGAGAGGGAGAAGCAGGCTTCCCGCTGAGCAGGGGAGCCCAATGTGGGGTTCCTTCCACATGACCTGAACCAAAGGCAGATGCTTAACAGACTGAGCCAGCCACCCAGGTGCCCCTATACACATTATCTTAAATACCTCATAATATTATGTGCACTTTTCATTTAAAAATTTTTTTTTCATTTTTGGGGCGCCTGGGTGGCTCAGCTCGTTGAGCGTCTGCCTTCGCCTCAGGTCATGATCTTAGGGTACTGGGATTAAGCCCCACATCGGGCTCCCTGCTTTTCCCTCTCCCTCTGCCGCTTCCCTTGCTTGTGCTCTGTCAAATAAAGAAAATCTCTAAAAAAATTTTTTTTCATTTTTAAAATTTTTTAAGATTTATTTATTTTAGAGAGACAGCAAGCATGACAGCATGCGCAAGCACACAGCCCAACAATCCCAAGACCCTGAGATCACGATCCGGGCCAAAATCAAAAGTCAGACACAACCAACTGAGCCACCCAGGCACCCCACTTTTAACATTCTTTTTTAAATAAGTAATCTCTATACCCAACATGGAACTCAAACTCACAACCCCAAGATCAAGAGTTGCATGATCTATGAACTAAGGCAGTCAGGCGCCCCTGCTTTCCATTTTATAGGTGACAAAACAGAAGATTATAGAAGCTGTGTAACCTGCCTGATATCACATAGCTACTATAAGACTCAGGACTTTAACTGAAGTCTGCTGGCTCTACATCCAGTTAATTTTTTAGTTATACCCATGTGCTGTTTTATAGTCCCAAATATCAATGTCATAAGAAATAAAATCAGCAATCATTTATTCCTTCAACAATTATTTTGTGATGTTTACATACTGGGTTCTGTGTAAGTGCTGGGGTACAGAAAAGATCAGGAAATTCTCTGTTCCTAAGGGACAGTTAAGCAAGGTTTCACCAAGGAAGGAGCATTCCAGTTCAGTCAAGTCTCAACTCCAGGTGAGGAGGAGAAAGGCATTCTAAGCATGAGGACCAGGATACACACAGGTGTGGAGACAAGACACCAAGACACATTTTAGAACAAAGGATATGTATGTACAAATAGTACAGATAGGTATCATTAAGTGAGACCTGGACAGAATCTAGAAGGAAAATATACACTGAAAACACTCATGGTTAGAGTAAAACAGCAAAGGGAGAGGAAAGAATTTACATGACATGCTTAGGAATCAGAGAAAAGACTTAGAGTTGCACAGTCAAATTTTCATGGTAGAGAACCATAAAACCTAAGCGTGGAGCCAGTTAACAGTGAAAACTGAGAGCAGCAGCATGCTAACCTGTACCAAGCTCTTAACTCTGCCAGAAGAAGTACTAAGTACTCTGCATTTGCAAGATATTTAAGCACTTGTATATTCATTCCCATTTTGTATATGAGAAAACTGAAGATGAGAGGCTAAGTAATTTGGGCAATATCACATAGATGGTAACTGGCAAAGCCAGGATGCAAACCCAGGACTCTTAACACTGTACTTCAATGTGGTATATATATACAATGGAATATTATGCAGCCATCAAAAGGAATGAGATCTTGCCATTTGCAACGACGTGGATGGAACTGGAGGGTATTATGTTGAGTGAAATAAGTCAAAAAGAGAAAGACATGTATCATATG
>NW_027723223.1:0-318 GCF_054177405.1 Leptonychotes weddellii | reverse complement strand
GCAGTTGCCTTTTTTCAGTGGTCAGACATAGAGGGGTTAGGTCTGAAGAGTCTGACGGTTTGCTGCCAAAATCCTTCCCTTTTTAAAGGGATTTGATCAGTTTTGGGTCTCTGCAGACTTCCTCTGGTTCTGCTCCTTATCAGTTTTGGGGTGTCAGGTGACGCTGGTCCTGGTGATGTCACCTAGCGGCAGGACCTTACCTGCTTGCGTCATTGCTTGACACGGGCTCCTGCTTGACATGGAGACTCCATTTTGCTCTCTACAAAATACGTAAAATTCTACCTTGACCATTCCTTCTTGCGTCTTATATTTTCTATC
>NW_027723222.1:0-318 GCF_054177405.1 Leptonychotes weddellii | reverse complement strand
GAAATCATGACCTGAGCCAAAATCAAGAGTCAGATGCCTAAATGGCTGAACCACCCAGGTGCTCCTTTTTCTATAATTTTAAAATGCAATTAATTTTAGACTTTATTGTTTTTCTAATATAAGTATTTAAAGCTATAAATTTCCTTTTAAACACTCTCTTAACTACATCTTACAAATTTCAATATTTGTGTTTTTTATTTTCTATTCAAAATATTTTCTAATTTCTCTTCTGATTTCTTCTTTGACTAAAGGGTCATTTAGAAATATGTTCTTTAATATCCAAATACTTGGAGGAATTTATTGATTTTGTTTGTTTGT
>NW_027723221.1:0-318 GCF_054177405.1 Leptonychotes weddellii | reverse complement strand
TTTTTTTTTTTTAAAGATTTTATTTATTTATTTGAGAGAGAGAATGAGATAGAGAGAGCATGAGAGGGGGTAGGGTCAGAGGGAGAAGCAGACTCCCTGCTGAGCAGGGAGCCCGATGCGGGACTCGATCCTGGGACTCCAGGATCATGACCTGAGCCGAAGGCAGTTGCTTAACCAACTGAGCCACCCAGGCACCCTGGTGACATGAATTCTACACTAAGAAACTGATCCCCAATTAGCTGACAACTGGTATTATCTGGTGGTATATGAGACAATAAGAATAGTCTATATGAGAAAAAAAATTCATTTATCTACTGG
>NW_027723220.1:0-318 GCF_054177405.1 Leptonychotes weddellii | reverse complement strand
GAGTCTCCAAACCCAGCAGATCCCTGCAGTGCACTCCCGCGCCGCTCCTCCCGGGGAAGGAGGGTGAGTCTCCCCGGATCTGCCACTTGTTGGGTCCCTGCTGGAGGAGCAGTGGCCCGACTGTGCCGCGGATCACGGTTTATGGCAACCCCGAGCTGAGAGCCCGCGCCTGGGCTCCGCCTCTGCAGCCGGCTTCCCTGCTCCGTTACCTGGGAGCTCTTCCATACTCAGGCACCCCCGGTCTTTCTGTGACCCCGAAGGTCCTGAGACAACACTGTCCCGGAGGGTTCCACCCCCGCTTAGCCACCAGAGTGACGT
>NW_027723219.1:0-318 GCF_054177405.1 Leptonychotes weddellii | reverse complement strand
AGCAAATAAAAGATATTCAAAAAATGTGAATTCCCATCCTAGAATTCACACCCGTCTGCAATGTGACTCCCACCTACCTTCAGTCTTGACTTCCACTGTCCCACAGGACAAGCTTTTTACCTTAGCCAGCGGGTGTGGTTCCTGAGCACACTGAGCTCAGTCTCATTTGCTGGAGTTATCCCCACTTCCTGAAGATGTTCATCCTCTTTCTGATTGTTTGTACAAATCCTTCTGATTTATCATAGCCTGTCTCCTTGGCTCTCACTACTGCTTTCCAGAAAAAAAGACAGAGGCGTTCAGAGACGTAGGAAACCGTCT
>NW_027723218.1:0-318 GCF_054177405.1 Leptonychotes weddellii | reverse complement strand
CGTGGAACACTTCATCTAGAACTAATGATGTAATGTATGGGGATTAACATAAGAATAAAATAAATTAATTAATTAAAAAAAATAAAGTAAACAATGAATTTTTTATTCTGTCTATATTACATTGTCTTACCAATGTCTTTCAAGGAGAAGTTTTTAATTTTGATAAAGTCCACCTCATCAATTTTTCTTTTTTTTTTTTACAGATCACACTTTTGATGTTGTATCTAGTAACTTTTTTGCCAAACCCAAGATTACAAAGGTTTTCTCCTAAGTTTTCTTCTAGAAGTTTGTAGTTTTAAGTTTTATATTTAGGTCTAT
>NW_027723217.1:0-318 GCF_054177405.1 Leptonychotes weddellii | reverse complement strand
TACTACACAGGCTCAGAAGTATCCCCTGGGCCTCAGTAACAGACCAGAAGTGGCTATAACAATGACAGACCTCATGCTTCCTTACCACAATCCCTCAAGCAAGGTTCACACAGCCATGCATTTACTAATATAGACCCCTTATCTAGATTCACATTCTATTGGGTAAATAGCTTCCTAAATTTGGGTAAAAAAATGGGTGTAGGCCTTCTCCCTGAGAAAGGCACAGGAGGATTCCCTTAAGCTGCAGCCAGAGACACCTGAAAGGTGATAGCCTCTAATCTTCAGTTCCCTACAAATAAAAGAATTTGTAGAAAATGT
>NW_027723216.1:0-318 GCF_054177405.1 Leptonychotes weddellii | reverse complement strand
TGGGGATTAAATTTCCTCCCCCCTCCCTGGCCAGTCTGGAGTCCTAAGACCCTTAAAATCAAAGGTCAACAGGTCAGTTGTCTTCTACAAGAGTGCAATATGCTGTGCCCAGCACAGCACCCTACACACTCCAGAATGGTCTAGCCTCCGCTCAGCTTCCACTGGGAACCTCCTACAAAACAGACACCAACAGCTCCCCACGCCCTACAGCAACACAGGTGGAGGTGGCCCTTCAAGCTCTGGGCCCGAAGTTCCTCCCTGGGCTCCTCAGCCCGTGCTCTTTTGTGCCTCCTTGCAGTGGCACGTGCTGTTCCCTTT
>NW_027723215.1:0-318 GCF_054177405.1 Leptonychotes weddellii | reverse complement strand
TTTTTTTTTTTTAAAGATTTTATTTATTTATTTGAGACAGAGAGAATGAGAGAGACAGAGAGCACATGAGAGGGGGGAGGGTCAGAGGGAGAAGCAGACTCCCTGCCGAGCAGGGAGCCCGATGCGGGACTCGATCCTGGGACTCCAGGATCATGACCTGAGCCGAAGGCAGTCGCTTAACCAACTGAGCCACCCAGGCACCCCTAAAACTTTCAGTTTCAAGGAAAGAAGAAGATGCAGGTACAGAGTGGCAGGTAGATGGTAGAGTTCAGGGTGAAGCATGAATGCAGAGGAGGCCAGGGGGAGATCCAATTATTG
>NW_027723214.1:0-318 GCF_054177405.1 Leptonychotes weddellii | reverse complement strand
TCTCTCCTCCGTTCTGCAAACATTATTGCAGCCAGAAGCCGTGGGAACTGTGGCGCTCGCCAGCTCCGGAGGCCCCGCGCTGCCTGGGGTGCCGCGGAGCCCAGTGCTAACGGGAGACTGGGAGACTGGGAAGCAGCCGGGAGGACCTCGACTGCTCAGGGCCCGGGGAGGCCGAGAGAGACCCGTGGCCCGACTGCGCGGGCCAGGTTGTGCCTGCCCCGCCCTCCCCCAGGCCCCGGAGGTGAGACCCGGCCTCTGGCAGTGGGTTGGGGGCTCCCCTGCAGGCCCCTCCCAACGTCCCAGACGCCCACAGCAGAG
>NW_027723213.1:0-5247 GCF_054177405.1 Leptonychotes weddellii | reverse complement strand
AACCATGAGAGACGATGGACTCTGAAAAACAAACAGGGTTCTAGAGGGGAGGGGGGTGGGAGGATGGGTTAGCCTGGTGGTGGGTATTGAGGAGGGCACATTCTGCATGGAGCACTGGATGTTATGCACAAACAATGAATCATGGAACACTTCATCTAAAACTAATGATGTAATGTATGGGGATTAACATAAGAATAAAATAAATAAATAAATAAATAAATAAATAAATAAAAATCAACCATGCAAAAAAAAAATAATCATTGAACACTACCTCAAAAACTAATGATGTACTGTATGTTGGCTAACTGAACATAATAAAAAAAATCATGAACTCCAATAGCAATGAGTGTCCCTCCCCAGAGTTGTCACCCCCTTGACTTTCTAAATTAATTTTTAAAATTCTAGTATAGTTAACATACAGTGTTTCATATATATGTATAGATATACACAGATACATATATACACACACACACAGATACTGTGAGCCTGTTACTAACATCCAATATGGGATTTCAGGCTTGATTTGGCTGTGTCCTTCACCTTGAATGCAATGCAGAGTGGAAAATGGAATTCCAATAACCCATAATGTGCAATGACATTAGGATTAAATTGTCACCTGAGGTTTCTGGAGAAGAAATGCCTATTGAAGCCAATGCCTTGGGTGCTGTACTTGACATTCATAGTGGTGACAATGATGACAAGTCCTGTAGGGAGGGATGGGAAAGCCACATGTGACTGCATAGGCAAGCAGTCCCAGACAACATGACTGACTTTATTTTTTTTTTTTTAAAGATTTTATTTATTTATTTGAGAGAGAGAATGAGATAGAGAGAGGGAGCATGAGAGGGGGGAGGGTCAGAGGGAGAAGCAGACTCCCCGCTGAGCAGGGAGCCCGATGCGGGACTTGATCCAGGGACTCCAGAATCATGACCTGAGCCGAAGGCAGTCGCTTAACCAACTGAGCCACCCAGGCGCCCCCATGGCTGACTTTAAACCATTGGCTCCTGTCATGATCAGAGAATCAGATGGCTTCTGCACCAACGCTCAGAACAAAAGAGGACAAAACATCTTTTTTTTCTTATGGCAGCAAGGCAGATATGACTGCAAAATGCACTCAGAGTTTAATTGAGTGGGTTGCATAATCACAATGAAAGTTGAGTTCTCACACTTGCCTATACGCTTGTGTACAGTGAGGCTCTGACTGTGTTACAGGTGGCACTTTTGAGACTTGGAATTGGGATATGTGTGTGGATTCAAGGAAAGCTGGGAACTTTGAACTCCCAAAACTCTTTGATCCACCTTTGCATCCACTCTTTGATGCACCCCAGATATGTAAATACATGGGCATGGATTCTAAGAATGTCAAACCATAGAGTGAGGATTTCAACACTGGGTAAGGCTGAACTTGTCCCCATGAGGGCACTTACAGAGATTCAAGCTAAATGGGTTAATCAATCACATTAGAGTAGTTCTCAGTTCACTGGTTGGTGGAAAGAAAACCAGACTCAACAATGACCTGCGCCCAGTGAGGCCAAACTGTCCTGCTCTCTGTGATAGCCCCTTGTGCAGAAATCTCTGCATTCTATAGAAGAACACACTCATCCACTGGTATGAACCTAGCAAGCAGAAATAGCAAGAACCTTAAATGTCTAAATGAGACATATGTGTAGCAGAGGGTGAGAAATAAACCTCATGAAATCTCAGGGACCCAGACCTTGGAGCTCTCTAATGGCCAGGTGGTCTGAAACATTTTGGAACATTCCCTCCAAAGTGAAAGAAAAGTTGCTATTTCTTCTACTGCCTACCACTTAAAAATCGGTCTCTTTGAAGGCAACATATATCATATTTGAAAGTGCTGTTCTTTTTATTTTATTTTATTTTATTTTATTATGTTATGTTAGTCACCATACATCATTAGTTTTTGATGTGGTGATCCATGATCCATTGTTTTCATATAACACCCAGTGCTCCATGCAGTACGTTCTAATGCATTTATTGAATAATCTACAAAATTCCAGATTTTGAGTGAGACCTGGAGCAGGTGTCTTGGGCCTAATGGACCAGCATAATGGTAATTGAAATGTCTGTTTCCAACAGGGATGCTGTATGGAGCTTCTGGCAAGCTCAAATGAGAGAATTACAATGCAAATATCCAGGTTTGGGAGCAAAGCCATATTCTATGCTGTATACAATTATTATTGTTGTTGTTATTATTATTATTATTATTTTAAGAATCAGGTCTTATCTTGCTATGCTTCTAAACTTTGTAAAGACAGAATGGGGACTCAGTGACCATGTGACATAAGCTACTCATCATGAGTTGGCTGTACTCTGACACACCAGGCAATAAGGTGGAAGTTGTAAGAGAATAGATTTGAGCAAGTCTAGAGAGTATGGTAGGTTTTATGGTCTGGTAGCTCAGACTCCTACTGCATCCTGTCCAGCTTCTCTGCCTGTTTTCTCACAATTTACATTTATGACATCATGGGGATTCCTTATGACTGTCAGGTTTACAGATGGTTCTGCCTGATATGCTGGCGCCAACCATAGGTAGACTGCTGAGCACTCCAGCTTCACTCAAAGGTGGCCCTGAAGAACAAGCGAGAGGGATATTCTCTAAGCGGACAAAATTCTGAACAGTACATTTAGTCTTTCACTTTGGATAAGAAATGGCCATAGGTAGAGACCTACACAAATTCATGCACAGCACTTTGACTAGATGGGCAGAGACTGCAAAAGAATAGAATTGGATGATAAGTGACAAAGAAATTGGAGAAGAGGTATGAGAATGACTTCTCAGAATGGAAACAGAGTGCCATATTTGTGTCCTATGTGAATGTTCACCAAAGGTCAAACTTCCTTCTGTAGGGAAGTGATTAGGTGGGCAAGTTGGTACATTCTATGGGTATCATGAAAGGCTCCATGATGCCATATACAAAGTGGCTAAGGCAGCAGTGATGGAAGCCATACATGGGCTCAACAACACTTACCTCCTAGGGGAACCAGTTAGTCATATGGTAGCAAGCATATTACAACATTGATTACCTCCAAATTACTGCTTTTTCCTTATTGGACAAAAAACTCATTCCAGATGTGAATTATGATTTTTTCCTTATTGGTACTGTTTCTCCCAGCCCTAACATTTCTGGATCTGGAATGCCACTTCCACAATCAGTTATTTCATATAACACTGCTTCTGATCAAGGAACTCACTTCATAATCAGAGGATTATGGCCGTAGGCTCATGCTCAGTTTATACATCCCACTATATTCCCATCACTCAGAAACAGTTGGCTTGATATAATGTCAGAATGACCTGAGAAGACTCAATTATGCCACCAATTGGGAGATAGCACCCTGGAAGTGGTATATGCTTTGAGATAGCAACCAATAATCAGAATACATAAATCTGGAAATTGAAGAGGCATTATTGGAAATGGTTCTTCTCATTATTATGCCTAATTTTCTTACTGCAGAATTTTGGCTTCCTACCCCTATAACTTTGTGCTTTGCTGGTTTGGAAGTTTTAGTTCCAAAGGGAGGAATGCTTCTGCCAGAGAACACAATGATATATCCATTGAATTTGAAGTTGAAATTGTATCCTGTTATTTGGGGCTCTTTATTTCACTATAAAGAAGAGAATTACTGTCCTGGCCAGGGTGATTGATTCTGATTACTAAGGAGGAACTGCATTTCTGCTACACAAAGGACTTAGGGAGGACTCAATCTGGGACTCAGAGGATGCTCTGGAATGCCTCTGCCTTGTCCAAGAGTAGGTATTAGTGGATAATTTCATGAATTCAATTGTGTCCCTCACAAAGATACGCTGAAATCCTAAACCCTGGTACCTGTGAATGTGATCTTACTTGAAAATAGGGTCTTTGGGGATATAATCAAGTTAAGGTCATACTGGCTTAGGGTGAACCCTAATCCAATGTGACTTGTGTCCTTATAAGAAGTGTAGAAGAGATATAGACACACACATGGAAAGAATGCTATGTGCCAATGGAGAGAGGTTGGAGTTATGTAGAAACAAGTCAAGGAATGACAAGGATTGCCAGCCACCACCAGAAACTAGGAGAGAGGAATGGGATAGTTTCTCAATCAGGAACTACAGAAGGAATTACCCCTGCTGACACATTGATTTGGGACTTAAGACCTCCAGAACTGTTGACAGAATAAATTTCTATTGTTTTAAGACAACCAGTTTGTGATAATTTGGCATCCTTTGGAAACAAATGCAGACAACAACAGCAATTTTATAAAGGTGGGACAGCTAAGGACTCAGACCCTTTAGGAATTAAAGTTTGGGTCACCTAACTGGGAAAATAACCGCAACTATTTGAGACACATATCAGCTATGACCCTGTGATCAATTACAGAAGTGAGGACTATAGCAACTCCGAGTATTTTCTTTCGTGTGTGTGTGTGTGTGTGAGAGAGAGAGAGAGAGAGAGAGAGAGAGAGTGTGTCTATTTGAGCTTTTCAAAGGGAGTATGTGAATGTTTAGCATTGGGATGTACTATAAGCTCAGGCACACTTTAATGTAAAGGTGACACAAATTATCATCAATTTTACCAGAAGGTGCCCACTCAACAGGGAACTAAGGTAATCTAATCACTATTTCCATTGAGCCACTTATTTGTTCACTCATTGCAAATCTGGGTGAGACCACTACCCTCATTCACTCAGTCCTGAACCCAGCCTAGCCAAGTTCTTGCCCCACTCAGAGATCAGGCTCGACCTTCTGCCCACCCCTTACCAGACCTCCAGGTGTCCCACAAACCTCTCATCTCACTCCTCTCAACTACAAGCTCTCCCTTTCATAGTGTAACTCCTCCAGTCCCGTGAATTCTGTGATCATCAGGACCTTTGATTTTAGTCACTTTTCCCCTTCCACAATACCACCTTCCACATATCCCAAAACCCATCAATTTCTTTGTTTTTTTTTTTGCTCCTTTTGTTCCCTTTTTTTTTTTTTTAAATTATGTTATGTTAGTCACCGTACAATACATCATTGGTTTTTGACGTGGTGATCCACGATCCATTGTTTTCATATAACACCCAGTGCTCCATGCAGTACGTGCCCTCCTTAATACCCATCACTGGGTTAACCAATCCCCCCTCCACCCTCCCCTCTAAAACTCTGTTTGTTTCTCAGAGTTCACAGTCTCTCATGGTTCATATCTCCCTCCAGTTCCCACCCCCCCATTTTTCCCTTCCTTCTCCTAATGTCCTCCATGCTAT
>NW_027723212.1:0-14322 GCF_054177405.1 Leptonychotes weddellii | reverse complement strand
GGAGGGAGGTGGGTGAGGGATGGGCTAGATGGGGGATGGACATTAAAGAGGGTGCTTGTTGTGATGAGCATAAGGTGTTGTATGTAAGTGATGAATCACTGAATTCTACTCCTAAAACCAATATTGCTCTGTGCATTAACAATAAATTTAAATTAAAAAACAGATGTTAAGGGGCGCCTGGGTGGCTCAGTTGGTTAAGCGACTGCCTTCGGCTCAGGTCATGATCCTGGAGTCCCAGGATCGAGTCCCACATCAGGCTCCCTGCTCGGCAGGGAGTCTGCTTCTCCCTCTGACCCTCCTCCCTCTCATGCTCTCTGTCTCTCATTCTCTCTCTCACAAATAAATAAAATCTTAAAAAAAAAAATACCTTACATAATAAAAAATAAAAATAAAAAACAGATGTTAAAATTGATATCACCGGAATACAAAGGATCAAGAGAGATTACTATGAGCAATTATATGCCAACAAATTGTACAACCTAGACGAAATGGATAAATTCTGAGAAATATACAACTTTTCAAGACTGAATCAGGAAGAAATAAAAAATCTGAATAGTCCAATTACTAGTAAGGAGTTTGAATTAGTAATCAAAAACCTCCCAACTATGACCCAGCAATTGCACTACTAGGTATTTACCCAAACAATACAAACATAGTGATCTGAAGGGGGCACCTGCACCCCAATATTTATAGCAGCAATGTCCACAATAGCCAAACTGTGGAAAGAGCCCAGATGTCCACCGACAGATGAATGGATAAAGAAAATGTGGTATATAAATACAATGGAATATTACTCAGCGATCAAAAAAAAAATGAAATCTTGCCATTTGCAATGACATGGATGGAACTAGAGGGTATTATGCTAAGCAAAATAAGTGAATCAGAGAAGACAATTATCATATGATTTCACTCATATATGGAATTTAAGACACAAAACAGATGATCATCAGGGAAGGGAGGGAAAAATAAAATAAGACTAAATCAGAGAGGAAGACAAACAATAAGAGACTCTTAACTATGGGAAACAAACTGGTTGCTGGAGGGAAGGTGGGTAGGGAGATGGGGTAACTGGGTGATGGGCATTAATGAGGGCACATGATGTAATGAGCACTGGGTGTTATATACAACTGATGAATCATTGAACTGTACCTCTGAAACTAATAATACACTATATGTTAATTAATTGAATTTAAATTATTTTTTTTTTAAAAAGCCTCCCAGCAAACAAAAGTCCAGGACCAGATGGCTTCATTGGTGAATTTTACCAAACATTGAAAAAGCTAATACCAATCTTTCTCAAACTCTTCTAAAAAATATGAGAGCACACTTGCAAATTCATTTTACAAGGGCAGAATTATCTTGATACCAAAACCAGATAAGGACACCAGAAGAGGGGCGCCTGGGTGGCTCAGTTGGTTAAGCGACTGCCTTCGGCTCAGGTCATGATCCTGGAGTCCCGGGATCGAGTCCCGCGTTGGGCTCCCTGCTCGGCGGGGAGTCTGCTTCTCCCTCTGACCCTCCTCCCTCTCATACTCTCTGTCTCTCATTCTCTCTGTCTCAAATAAATAAATAAAATCTTTAAAAAAAAAAAAAAAAAAAGGACACCAGAAGAAAATTACAAGCCAATATCGATGATGAACATAGATGCAAAAATCCTAAACAAAATATTAGCAGACTGTATTCAACAATACATTAAAAGCATCATACACAGGGGCACTTGGGTGGCTCAGTTGGTTAAGCAACTGCCTTCAGCTAGGGTCCTGGGATTGAGCCCCATATCGGGCTCCTTGCTCTGCAGGGAGCCTGCTTCTCCTTCTCCCTCTACCTGCTACTCTGCCTGCTTGTGCTCTCTCTCTGTCAAATAAATAAATAAAAATTCTTTAAAAAAAAAAAAAAAGCATCATACACCATGATCAAGTGGGATTTATTCCAGGGATGGAAGGATAGTTCAACATCTTTGAATCAATCAACATGATACATCACATTAACAAAATGAAGGATAAAAGTCATATGATTATCTTAATAGATGCAGAAAAAGCACTCAACAGAATTTAAAATCCATTTATGATTAAAAACGGTCAACAATGTGGGTATAAAGGGAATGTAATTCAACACTTTTTAAAAAGCCATATATGACAAGCCCACAACTAACACCATATTCAACAATGAAAAGGTGAAAACTTTTCCTCTAACATCAGGAACAGGATGGGATGACCAGTCTCACCATTTTTATTCAACATAGAATTGGAAATCCTAGCCACAGCAATAAGGCAAGAAAAATTAAAGGTATTCAAATTGGAAAGAAAAAAAGTAAAGCTGTCACTATTTATAGATGACATTATATTATATATAGAAAACTCTGAAGACTACACACACACACACAAAGAAACTATTAGAATAAATGAATTTGGTAAATATACAGAAATCTGGTGCATTTCTATATTCTAATAACTAACTAGCAGAGAAATTGGGAAAACAATCTCATTTACACTTGCAATAAAAAGAATAAAAAACCTAGGAATAAACTTAGCCAAGAAAGTGAAATACCTATACACTGAAAACTATAAGATACTGATAAAAGAAATTGAAGAAGACACAAATAAATAAATAGAAAGATATTCCATGCTTATTGATGGGAAGAATTAATATTGTTAAAATGTCCATACTACCTAAAGCAATCTACAGATTTATTGCAATTCCTATCAAACTTCCAATGGCATTTTCCACAGAAATAGAATAACCCTAAAATTTGTATGGAATCACAAAAGACCCCAAATAGCCAAAGCAATCTTGAGAAAGAACAAAGCCAGAGGCATCACACTCCCTGATTTCAAACTAGATTACAAAGCTGTAGTAAACCAAACTGAATGGTATTGGCATAAGAATAGACACATAGACCAATAAGCCAGAGTAGAGAGCCCAGAAATAAACCCACACATATATGGCCAACTAATTTATGACAAAAGAGGCAAGGATATACCCTAGGTAAAGGATACTATCTTCAATAAATAGGCCATAAAAACTGGACAGCCATATGCAAAAGAATGAAACTAGACTACTATCTTATAGTAGTAACAAAAATTAATTCCAAGTGACAAGCTCTTTGACATCAGTCTTGGTGATGAGTTTTTGGATCTGACTCCAAAAGAAAAGGCAACAAAAACAAAAATAAACAAGTGGGGCTACATCAAACTAAAAAGCTTCTGCACTGCAAAAGAAGTCAACAAAATGAAAAGGCAGTTTACTGAATGGGAGAATATGTTTGCAAATCATGTATCTGACAAGGAACTGATAACTGAAATATATAAAGAACACACACAACTCAATGGCAAAAAAAAAAATCTGATTTAGAAATGGGCAGAGGATCTGAATAGACATAGAGATGGCCAACAGGTACTTGAAAAGTTGCTCAACACCAACATCACTAATCATCAGGGAAATGCAAATCAAAACCATAATGAAATATCATCCCACACCTGTTAGAATGACTATTATCAAAAAGAAAAGAAAAAACAAGTGTTGGTGAGGATGTGGAGAAAAGGGAACACTCATGAACTGTTAGAGGGAATGTAAATTGGTGCAGCCACTATGGTAAACAGTATGGAGGTTCCTCAAATGGTATGGTAGTTGATAGTTTATATATAAAATATATATAATGTATAAAAAACTAGTATGGTCATTTATATATAAAAATATAACTACCATATGACCCAGTGATTCCACTTCTGGATATTTATTCAAAGAAAATGAAAACACTACTTCAAAAAGATTCATTGCAGCCTTATTTTCAGTAGCCAAGATACGGAAACAACCTAAGTGTCCACTGATGGATAAATGAATAAAGAAAATGTGGTACACCCTATCAAAATACCAACAGCATTTTTCACAGAACCAGAATAAATAATCCTAAAATTTGCATGGAACCTGAATAGACCCTGATTAACCAAAGCAATCTTGAAAAAGAAAAACAAAACCAGAGGTATCACAATTCCAGGCATCAAGATATACGACAAAGCTATAGCAATCAGAACAGAATGGTACTGGCACAAAAATAGACACATAGATCAATAGAACAGAATAGAGAGCTCAGAAATAAACCTACATTTATATGGTCAATTAATCTTCAATGAAGAAGAATATGCAATGGGAAAAAGTCTTGTCAACAAACGGTGTTGGGAAAACTGGACAGCTACATGCAAAAAATGAAACTGGACCACCTTCTTACACCATACACAAAAATAAATGGATTAAAGACCCTAAATGTGAGACCTGAACCATAAAAATCTAAAAGAGAGCACTGGCAGCAATTTCTACAACACTGGCCATAGCAACATCTTTCTAGATATGTCTCCTGAAGCAAGGGAAACAAAATCAAAAATAAACCTTTGGGACTACACAAAAATAAAGCTTCCGCACAGCAAAGGAAACAACCAACAAAACTAAAAGACAGCCTACTGAATAGGAGAAGATACTTGAAAATGACCTAACCAATAAAGGGTTAGTATCCAAAATTTATAAAGAACTGATACAACTCAACACCCAAAAAACAAATAGTCCAATTTAAAAATAAGAAGACATGAGCAGACATTTTTCCAAAGAAGACAAACAGATGGCCAACAGACACAAGAAAAGATGCGCAACATCACTAATCATCAGGGAAATGCAGATCAAAACCACAATGAGATATCACCCCACACCTGTCAGAATGTCTAAAATAAAAAACACAAGAAACAACAAGTGTTGGTGAGTATGTGGGGAAAAAAGAACCTTCATGCACTGTTGGTGGGAATGCAAACTGCTGCAGCCACTGTGGAAAACAGTATGAAGTTTCCTCAAAATATTAAAAAATAGAATCACCATACACTCTAGTAATTCCACTACTGGGTATTTACCCAAGAATACAAAAACACTAATTAGAAAACATATATGCACCCCTATGTTTATTGCAGTATTTTTTACAATAGCCAAATTATAGAAGCAGCCCAAATGTCCATTGATAGATGAATGAAGAAGGGGTGGTATATATATATGTGTGTGTGTGCCTATGTGTACACAATGGAATACTACTCAACCATAAAAAAGAATGAAATCTTGCCATTTGCAACAACATGGATGAACCTAGAGAGTATAATGCTAAGTGAAATAAGCCATTCAGAGAAAGACAAATACCATATGATTTCACTCATATGTGGAATTTAAGAAAAAAACAAAGAAAAAAGAAACAAACCAAAAAACAGGTTCTTTAATATAGAGAACAAACTGATGGTTACCAGAGGAGAGATGAGTGGAGTGGGGTATGGGTGAACTAGGGCTGAAAGGGATCAATAGTACATTTATTGTGATGAGCACTGAGCAATATATGGAATCATTGGATCTCTAGGTTGTACATCTGAATACCACTGTATGTTAACTATACTAGAATTAAAATAAAAAGAGAGAAGATATAAAAAAAGAATATGTGATACACACACAATGGAATATTATTCAGCCATTTGCAACAACACAGATGGATCTTGTGAGCATTATATTAAGTGAAATAAGTCAGACAGGGAAATACAAATACTGTATGACCTCACTTATAAGTGGAATTAAAAACAACAACAACAAAAACCAAGCTCACTGATACAGAGAACAGACTGGTTGCTGCCAGGGATGGGGAGGGGGGAAAATGGGTAAAGGGAGAGGAAAGGTACAAAGTTCCAGTTATAAAATAATAATAATTTATAATTATAAAATAATCCCAGTTATAAAATAATTGTCATGGTGATGTAGTGTACAGCATAGTGACTATAGTCAATAATATCATATTGCATATTTGAAAGTTGCTAAGAGAGTAGATCTTAAAAGTTCTCATCACAAGAAGAAAAAATTGTGACTATGTATGGTGACAGTTGTTAACGAGATTTATTGTGGTGATCATTTCACAATATATACAAATATCAAATCATTATGGTGGGCACCTGAAACTAATGTTATATGTCCATTATGCTCTCAAATTAAAAAATAAATAGTGGGGCACCTGGATGGCTCAGTCAGGTAAGCATCTGCCTTTGGCTCAGGTCAGGATCCCAGGGTCCTGGGATCGAGTCCTGCATCAGGCTCCCTGCTCAGCAGGGAGCCCGCTTCTCCCTTTCCCTCTGCCTGCCACTCCCCCTGCTTGTGCTGTCTCTCTGCCAAATAAATAAACTAAAAATCTTTTAAAAATAGATAGATAGAGGGACACCTGGGTGGCTCAGTCGGTTAAGCGACTGCCTTCGGCTCAGGTCATGATCCTGGAGTCCCGGGATCGAGTCCCGCATCGGGCTCCCTGCTCGGCGGGGAGCCTGCTTCTCCCTCTGACCCTCCTCGCTCTCATGTGCTCTCTCTCTCTCTCATTCTGTCTCAAATAAATAAATAAAATCTTTTAAAAAAAATAGATAGAAAAGATAGGAGAGAGAAAGGAAGGAAGGAAGGAAGGAAAGAAAAGAAAGAAGAGAAGAGAAAAGAAAAGAAAGAAAGAAAAGAGAATCCAGATACCCTGGCTCCCTGGATTTTTTCCATTAATTAATAAAATCTCCTATAGGAACAACAACAAAAAAATCTGGATGTTGTTATATTATCATCTAACCTTGACCCCACTCCTGCTTTGCCGGTTGCCCTGATAATGTCCTTTACAATAAAAGCACCTTTTCAGAACCACTCCCAGCAATTAGCTGTCTTTACTCTTCTTCACTGTGGAACAGTTCCTCAGCCCTCCTTGATTTTCATGTCCTTGACACTTCTGCCTGTTACAGGCCAGTTATTTTGTAATTTGATTTTGTCTGAGAAAACCTCACATCTAGTTTCGGGTAAGGTCCCTTTGGCAGGAGCAATCACAGAAGCAATGCTGTGTTCTTCATATGTCCTAACAGGTGGCACCCACCTACATTTGTCCCATTACAGATGACATCCACTCCCTCTGGCCACTTCACCACAATGGTATCTTCCAGCCTTCCCCACTGGGAAACTTTTCTTTCCTCCTTTGTTAAGTATTTTGTAAGGAGGTATTTTTGAGACTTTGGAAATACTTCATTCCTCATCAAATTTTCAAGTAATTTGTTTGTTTATATCAGTATGGACTCCTATTTTATTCAGTGAATTATAATCATTCATTGTCATTATTTTGATGTCAGAATGTCCCAGATTTGGCTAGTGGGATTCTCTTCAAGCTGGCTTGTGGATCTTTTTTACATTTCCCCATTATTCTTGAAGCACATTCTTGATTTCTGGATGAACTAGAGGTTTCATGTTTATCTTATACTTTTCCGGCCTCAGACCTGAAATCAGCCTCTTTTTTTTTTCCCCAAGGAGTTCTGATTCCTTCCGTGGAGAATGGTGTGTAGAATCCAAGATCTGGGCCTTCGGTGTGCTTACTGCCGTGGGGTGCCATTGCTCCCAGGCCTCCCAGGGACACAATTAGGGATTACATGCGTGTGTGTGTACATGCACACACACAGCAAAGAGAGTTCCCAGGCCTCCTCCACACGCAGGTGCTCCAGGGTTGGTAGCCCATGGCGGGCCACAGCCAGCACCCCCATTCCCACACATGGCCACTCCCTGCTGATGTGGGCTCCATGCCCCTCCATGCCCTCTCACCCAGCTCAGGTTTTCCCATGTGCAGACCTCCTCTCACCCCACCTGCACCAACAACAACCCTTCTCATATGCTGTCTGCCCCCCACCATGGACTCCTCTCTTGCCCTGCTCCAGGCACTGCAGCAGCCCCTTCCCCTACCCATGTGGAGCCTGGCTGAGTTCTGCCACAGCTTAGGACTACGAGGGAAGGAAAGGGGAACAGGAAGGCTGTTTGAAGTTCTAGATACATGCATACATATAAACTGCCATATTGCTATTATCAAATTTATTTACTTACCAAATTATAGCAAGAATCTCACAGCTTGACAGACTCTGATCCCACATCCTGAGGTCAAGTTCTCTGCCACTGAGCTTCCCAGTGAGCCCTCCACATGGCCATTCCCCAAAGCCACTGCATGTTGCTCCTCACCTGACACAGAGCACTCCTTACCTCTTCTGTTTTCCTGCCTCCTCCTCTGAAGCCTTGTCCGCCATTCCCATTTCAGTCTTACCCCTCCTCATTCCTGCAATAGAGACAGAGCACAGCATTATGGCTCAGAGTCAGGAGCTCTAGGAAGGCACAAGCCCCATTTCACTCATGTTTCGTCCCCAGCAGCTGACAGGGACATGCATGTTATAGGACCCAGTGGATGTGGATGGAGAATAGATCAGTGACAGTAGCAACATTTCAGGAAAGAAGCGGAGAGATCATGGCTCCCCACAAGGCCACCTGTGCAGACAGCATGGCGGGACAGACAGCAGCCAGCAGACAGCCTCAGTCAGAGTTGCTAGATGTGGTGCTGAGGGGTTTTTTCTTCAACAATTATTAAATATGTGTCTAGACAGAAAAAAAATTTGCTCTCTTCTGGCCCCTTACCTGTCCCAGGGCAACCTCCAGCTGGGGGCCAGTGGGGACAGGGGCAGGCCGTGGGGGTGTCTCCACCTCCCTGACCTCAAGTTACTGTGTGGGGTCTACACCTGAAGCCTTTTCTGCTCAGTGAATGTAAGCAGTGAGGGAGAGAGAGTTTCAAGAACATTTTCACGGCCTTTCTCCTATATCATACTGCTTTTCATTAGTTCCTTGAACTCAAGTTTCAAAGGCAATGAAAACATTGAACTGTTTATCCTAGAACTTTACTGTTGGGGGTTATCAGCAACCAACCAGATGACCGGCTTTCTTTGATTCTTCAACTTCAAGCTTTGAAACTTCTGCATCATCTAGCAGCATCTCACTTCAACAATGACAACAGCTCCATGTACAATCGTTTGATGTACTTAATCATTAGGTACATTGGACAACTGGACTTAATGGGCAACAGGACTTAATTACTTTTTCCAATCGATAACAGTGTTAGATGACACTATATTTTAAGAAATATTTTAATATTTTAAGAAAACTAGATAAATGCACATTAATTTTAGAAAATTTATAAAGTATGAAAAAATACAAAGAAGAATATCACTCCTAGTCTTACCACCCAGGTGTGGCTGAGGCTTTATTGCACATAATTCACTGATGATACTTTTACTTCATAGTTGAGCCATATTGAGACCTCTGACATTCAGTGTTAATTAAAAGAAAATTAGTACAATTTGTATACCCATGTTCATGGCAGCATGAATCAAAATAGCTAAATCATGGAAGTAGCCTAAGTGTCTAACAATGGATGAATGGGTAAACAAATATGGTAATACACACAACGGAATATTATTCAGCCTTTAAAAGGAAATCCTGACACCTGCTACAACATGGATGAGACTGGAGGACAAAATGTTAAGTGAAACAAGCTATCACAAACAAATCCTGTATGATTCCACTTATGTGAGGGTCTTAGAGGACTCACAGTCATAGAGACAGTAGATGGTGAGTGCTGGGGGCTGTGGGAGGGGAATGGGGAATCAATGTTTAATGAGGACAGAGTCTCAGTTTGGGAAGATAAAAAAGTTCTGGAGATAGATACTGGGGATGGCTGCACAACAATATGAATGTATTTAATATCACTGAACTGTACATTTTAAAATGGTTAAGATGGTAGATTTTATATGTATTCTACCACAATAAAAAAATTAGGGGGAGGGAAGAACTAAGATGGCAGATTAGTAAGGACCCTAGGCTTGCCTCTTCCCCCAAACACAGCTAGATAAATATCAAATCATTCTGAATATCTAAGAAATCAATCAGAACTGACAAAACAAGCTGCACAACTAGAGGGAGAGAAGAGGCCACATCACGGAAGGTAGGAGTTGTGGACGTGATTTGGGAGAGGAAAGGATCGTGGGTGCTGTGGATGGGAAGGAGCACTGGCCAAGGAGGGAGGGGGGAGGGGGGAGGGAGGGAGGGAGAGAGAGAGAAGGGGAGAGAGAAAGAAAGAGAGAGGGAGGATTGCACAGGGGATTTCACAAGGAAAACACTTCCTTAAAACCATTGACTGGGAAAATGAGAAGGGCTGATTTTCATGAGCTTTTACAACCAGTGGGGCTCAAAGACTGGAGCTGTAGAGGTCCACAGCATGGCTGGTGTGGAGCCCTGAGGGCACTGCAGTGCTCCCGTGGAGGAGGGCAGATAGCCTGGGAGTGGATGGCACCATCTGAGAGTCCCCTGGGATGCACTGGGAGAGCTGGCCCCCTTCCTGGAGTGCATCTGGGAGAGGTGATGTTGCCTCTCCCGGGACAAAAGAGCCAGCAGGTACCATTACCCTCCCCTACCCCTCAGCACAGGTGCAGAGACACCTGCTGAGGGCAGCTAACATGGACACTGGCTCTTTGCTGTGCTTTACTCCAAAATCCATGCCCCTATGCTTTGGTGCAACTGCCCTTCTGGGACAAACCTGCATCAGTCCCATCACAGCAAAACCCTCCCTCAGAGGACCAGTGTGGGTCCCCAACATGCCAGATTCCTAAAGTTTGGAGTTTTAAAATGCAGCTGGCCTGCCTGAGATAGAACACAGGTGCACTGCACTGCCAGGTGGGTGGACAGCCGAGATACCGATAGGGTGAAGGCAGGGATTTGAGAGATACCTAGGACACACAAGGTATACTCTTCTGAGAGGGCTTCCTGGGCAGCAGCAGGCATGATCTCCCCTCTCCAGGAGAAGGGCGGGGGCTGGCGCCATTTCTCTCCCCTACCCCTCAGCATAAACTAACTTCAGTAGGCAGCACAGCACAACAGTGGAGGCCTAAACCTCTTACACCAAGCCCTGCCTCCCTGTGCTCTCCTGGTGCTGCTTTTCTGGGCAAGTGTGCCTGAGAACCAGAGTAGCGGGCCCCTCCCCCAGAAGACCAGCACAACCACCACCACCACCCCCCCACACCCCACATACCATGTCTACTGACCATAGAGTTCTGCAAAGCTTCAGCTCTAGTGGAAATAGCATCATGTCTCTTTTAACAAGCAGACCAGAGCACACCGAGTTAAAACTCACCACATTCTGGCCAAGGTCTAAACACTCTCCACTGCAGACAAGGAGAAACTGCAAAAGACTGACCTGAGGGGGAGAGCAGCCAAAACACAGCAGCAAGGTGCACGCAGCACACACCAGACACACTTCCTGAAGCACCAGGCCCTGGACAGTACATGACCTCTTCTTGATAAAGCCATTACTCTCAGGAGCAGGAAACATAACAGGCTTTCCTAACACACAGAAGACAGAGACCTAGACAAAATGCCAAGTTGGAGGAATTCATCCCAAAAGAAAGAACAAGAAAAGGTCACAGCCAGGATTCTAATCAAAAAAGACATAAGTAATATGCCTGATCCAGAATTTAAAATAATAATCATAAGGATACTAGCTGTGCTTGAGAAAAGCATAGAAGACACCAGGGAGTCCCTTACTGCAAAGATAAAAGACCTAAAACTAGTCAGGCTGAAATAAAAAATGCTATAACAGAGATGCAAAACTGACTGCATGTAATGACCACAAGGATGGAAGAATAGAGGAATGAATAAGTGATACAGAAGATAAAATTACAGAAAATAATACAGCTGAAGAGGGAAAGAAAAGTATTGGATCACAAGGGTAGACTTAGCATTTGTATCAAAGGAGTCCCAGAAGAGGGAAGAGAGGGGAAAGGGGGCAGAAGGTTTATTTGAGGAAGTAATAGCCGAAAACCTCCCTAATCTGGGGAAGGAAACAGACATCCAACTCCAGGAGGCATAGAGATCTCCACTCAAAATCAACAAAAGCAGGCCAACACCAATACATATCATAATTAAATTCGCAAAATATAAAGAAAAAATCCTAACAGCAGCAAGACAAAAGAAGTCCTTAACTTAGAAGGGAAGACAAATAAGGTTAGCAGCAGATCTATCCATAGAAACTTTGCAGGCCAGAAGAAAGTGGCCCGATATATTCAGTGTGCTGAATGGGAAAAATCTGCAGCCAAGAATACTTTATCCAGCAAGGCTGTCATTCAGAATAGAAGGGGAGATAAAGAGTTTCCTGGACAAACAAAAACTAAAGGAACTTGCAACCACTAAGCCAGCCCTGCAAGAAATATTAAAAGGGACTCTTTGAGTGGAAGGGAGAGACCAAAGGCAACAAAGACTAGAAAGAAACAGAGAAAATCTCCAGAAACAATGATAAAACAAGACATAAAATGGAACTAAATTCGTATCAAAAATCATCCTGAATGTAAATGGACTAAATGTTCCAATTAAAAGCATAGGGTGTCAGAACGGATTAAAAAAACAAGATCCATCTATATGTGGCTTACAAGAGACTCATTCCAGACCTAAAGACACCTGCAGATTAAAAGTGAGGGTATGGGGGTGCTGGGTGGCCCAGTTGGTTAAGCATCTGCTTTAGGCTTGGGTCATGGTCCCAGGGTCCTGGGGTTGAGCCCCGCATTGGGCTCCTTGCTCAGTGGGGAATCTGCTTCTTCTTCTCCCTCTGCCCCTCCCCCATGCTTGTGCTCTGTGTCAAATAAATAAATAAAATCTTTAAAAATAAAAATAAAATAAAAAAGTGAAGAGATGGGGAACCATCTATCATATACTAACAAACATCAAAAGAAACCGGAGTAGCAATACTTATATCAGACAAACTAGATTTTAAAACAAAGGCTGTAATAAGAGATGAAGAAGGGCATTATATCATAATTAAGGGGTCTACCAACAAGAAGATCTAATGTTGTAAATATTTATGCCCCCAACTTAGGAACACCCAAATATATAAATCAATTAATAATAAACATAAAGAGGGGCGCCTGGGTGGCTCAGTCAGTTAAGGGTCTGACTCTTGGTTTTGGCTCAGGTCATGATCTCGGGGTCATGGGATCAAGCCCTGTGTCAGACTCCACGCTCAGCACAGAGTCTGCTTGCCCCTCTCCCTGCTTGCTTGCTCTCTCTCTCTCTAAAATAAATAAAATATTTTTTCTCACTTACAGCAATGGACAGATCATCTAAGTAGAAAAATCAACAAGAAAACAATGGCTTTGAATGACACACTGGACCAGATTGACTTAACAAATATATTAACAACATTCCATGCTAAAGCAGCAGAATACACATTCTTTTCAAGTGCACATGGGACATCCTCCAGAATAGATCACATACTGGGTCACAAATCAAGCCTCAATAAGTACAAAAACATTCAGATCATACCTTGCATATTTTTAGACCACAACACTATGAAACTTGAAGTCAACCACAAGAAAGAATTTGGAAAGACCACAAATACATGGATTAAAGAACATCCTACTAAAGAATGAATGGGTCAACCAGGAAATTAAAGAAGAAATTAAAAAAAATACATGGAAACAAATGAAAATGAAAACACGTTGGTCCAAAACCTTTAGGATGCAGCAAAAGCAGTCATAAGGAGGAAGTATATAGCAGTAAAGACTTACCTCAAGAAGTAAGAAAAGGCTCAAAGACACAACCTAACCTTACACCTAAAGGAAGTAGAAAAAGAACAGCAAATAAAGCCTAAAGCCAGCAGAAGAAGGGAAATAATAAAGATTAGAGCAGAAATAAATGATATAGAACCAATAAACAAAGAACTGATTAAGAAAACTAAGAGCTGATTCTTTCAAAGAATTAATAAAATTGAAAAATTTTATTTAGCCAGACTTATCAAAAAGAAAAGAGAAAGGACCCAAATAGATGAAATCATGAGTGAAAGAGGAGAGATCACAACCAACACCACAGAAATACAATTATAAAGGAATATTATGAAAAATTATATGCCAAAACACTGGTCAATCTGGAAGAAATGGGTAAATTCATAGAAACATACAAACTACCAAAAATGAAACAGGAAGAAATAGAAAGCATAAACAGACTGAAAGCCAGAAAGGAAATTAAATCAGTAATAAAAAATCTCCCAAAAAACAAAACTCCAGGGCCAGCTGGATTCCCAGGGGAATTCTACCTGACATTTTTTTAGAAGAGTTAATACCTATTCTTCTCAAAGTATTAAAAAAAAAAAAAAAGAAATGGAAGGAAAACTTCCAAACTCATTCTACAAGGCCAGCATTATCTTTATTCCAAAACCAAAGACCCCACTAACAAACAGAACTGTAGGCCAATATCCCTGATGAACATGGATGCAAAAATTCTCAGCAAAATATTAACAAATCGAATCCAACAGCACACTAAGAGAATCATTCACCATGATTAAGTGGGATTTATTCCTGGGCTGCAAGGGTGGTTCAATATTCACAAATCAATGTGATACACCACATGTATAAAAGAAAGGATAAGAACCATATGACCCTCTTAATAGATGAG
>NW_027723211.1:0-318 GCF_054177405.1 Leptonychotes weddellii | reverse complement strand
CAGTGCCTTAGATAATCCAAAATAATGTAATCTTCTACACCCCAAAAAACTCTTGTTTTTGCAATATGATGTTGTATTTTACTTAAAGTTGATTTTGATAAGAAAATCTAGAATACTTTAAATGAAATATGAAGTCCCACTGCCCCAGATTAGAGGGTTAGAAATTTTGCTTACATAACTCTCAGACTTAGAATTCTCCATTGCCCAATGTGGATGGAACTAGAGGGTATTATGCTAAGCAAGATAAGTCAATCAGAGAAAGACATGTATCATATGACCTCACTGATATGAGGAATTCTTAATCTCAGGAAACAAACT
>NW_027723210.1:0-318 GCF_054177405.1 Leptonychotes weddellii | reverse complement strand
TCACGCCTTATACACCAAAGAAATTACTAGATGCTCCCTTGTGGACAGCAGAGCCATTGACTTGGTGACCTGTGTGTTCTTACCTGCCCAAGAAGGAGAAAAAGATATCCAATTAAGGCAGAATCTTGCCAGAAAGGAAGGGGCATAATGTCCACTTACGGTAGAATACCACTGTGAGGTACTCCAGCAAACCTCGAACAACGAGATCCCTTTGCTTTGCCTCATTTTGTGTCTGATCACCTATCCTATGCACCCTTCCTCTCCCTCTGATGAAAATAAAAGCCCTCCCCAGGACCTGAACCTTGTAAGCTGTGTACT
>NW_027723209.1:0-318 GCF_054177405.1 Leptonychotes weddellii | reverse complement strand
TTTTTTTTTTAAAGATTTTATTTATTTATTTGACAGAGAGATAGACAGAAGAGCACAAGCAGAGGGAGTGGCAGAGGGAGAGGGAGAAGCAGGCTCTGCACTGAGCAGGGAACCCGATGCGGGACTCGATCCCAGGACCCTGAGATCATGACCTGAGCCGAAGGCAGACGCTTAACCATCTGAGCCACCCAGGCGCCCCCCGGTTTCCTATTCTTTTCCATTCATTTATAGATCTATTTTTGTGCCAGCACCATACTGTTTTGATTATTACAGCTTTGTAAAATAACTTGGAAGTCCAGGATTTTGATGCCTCCAGCA
>NW_027723208.1:0-318 GCF_054177405.1 Leptonychotes weddellii | reverse complement strand
TTTTTTTTTTAAAGATTTTATTTATTTATTTGAGAGAGAGAATGAGAGAGAGAGAGAGCATGAGAGGGGGGAGGGTCAGAGGGAGAAGCAGACTCCCTGCCGAGCAGGGAGCCCGACGTGGGACTCGATCCCGGGACTCCAGGATCATGACCTGAGCCGAAGGCAGTCGCTTAACCAACTGAGCCACCCAGGCGCCCTATCCCCCTCTATCCTTTTATGAAGTCATTCTTTTAGTCCTCTCTAGTCTGTCTCCTAAGTATTTTGTAAATCTCCAGTTCTTTTCATCTCCAGTGCCATTACTCCTTTTCAAGCTATTGT
>NW_027723207.1:0-318 GCF_054177405.1 Leptonychotes weddellii | reverse complement strand
TGAGTGCTTCCTTCTTATCAGATCCCATCGTTCATTCTTTCCTCTTAATGGTTTCATGGAAGTACTATTGAAGACAGCAAAGGGATCCCCATTTATATTACAGAGAATGTTTTCAAAACCTTTATGCCTTCACACCTCCCCTCAGTTGAAGCTTCAAGAGCCCCCCTTCTATGGCTTCTGTTTCAAAGAAAACTAACAGTGGTATGTCAACTGCCCATCAGTCGTTGCCTTGGCCAACAAGACCTGGTACTCGAAGAGAGCCACAATATCTTCTGGGCTGACTTTTTTACTTTGGTTTCTGATCTCTCTTTTGTTTTA
>NW_027723206.1:0-318 GCF_054177405.1 Leptonychotes weddellii | reverse complement strand
CAGTAGGAAATGGTCAGGATGTTGGTGTGTTGGCTGCCTCTTGCTGTTCTCCCCACAAGGGAGATGAACTTTGGCCCACACCTGACTGGGCTGTGAGCTGGAGGGAACACGACTCTTCTAGGAGAAACATTTTCTGCCTGTGGTCTTCAGTCAAAGCTGACTGAGAATTTGGGAACACGGAGCCTTGCAGGGATGAAAATAAAACAATTTCCACTAGAAACCAAACAAAGCAGTTTTAAGGAGTAACCCAAGGATCTGGACTTAGTAAGAGATAAAACTCTGGCCCTAAATCCCCTTTGAAATACCTTCTTTTTTTTT
>NW_027723205.1:0-318 GCF_054177405.1 Leptonychotes weddellii | reverse complement strand
GGTAGCAGAAGGGGAGAAATGAAGGGGGGGAAATCGGAGGGGTAGACGAACCATGAGAGACGATGGACTCTGAAAAACAAACTGAGGGTTCTAGAGGGGAGGGGGGTGGGAGGATGGGTTAGCCTGGTGATGGGTATTGAGGAGGGCACATTCTGCATGGAGCACTGGGTGTTATGCACAAACAATGAATCATGGAACAGTACATCTAAAACTGATGATGTAATGTATGGGGATTAACATAAGAATAAAAAAATTAAAAAAAAATTATAACTATTATTGCTTGTTGTAATAAAACGATCAATAAAAATTAATGGAAAT
>NW_027723204.1:0-318 GCF_054177405.1 Leptonychotes weddellii | reverse complement strand
CCCAGTGAGAAAGACCTTTAAACTCTCCCTGCCTTCTACATCAGGATAATAACTGTGGGAAGTAGTGGAAGTGCAGAGCATATTTTAAAGAGACAATGGGGGATCTAGGAGCAAGATCTTGTTACACTTTCCCACAAATGCCAGGCAATTTTACTAAGAGAGCATGTTATATGATCATAAGATAGATGCAGGGCCTATAGGAAGTAATGTGCCCTAATTTGTAGAGGAGGAAATAAACAGAGCTGATCTTGATTCACAATGGTGCTAATAGCCACCATTTCTAGGACTTGTCCTTTGAGTTTTTATTTTATTTTATTT
>NW_027723203.1:0-5247 GCF_054177405.1 Leptonychotes weddellii | reverse complement strand
TCTGTTTGTTTCCTGAGATTAAGAATTCCTCGTATCAGTGAGATCATATGATACTTGTCTTTCTCTGATTGACTTATTTCGCTTAGCATAATACCCTCTAGTTCCATCCACATCGTTGCAAATGGCAAGATTTCATTTTTTTGATGGCTGCATAATATTCCATTTTATATATACACCACATCTTCTTTATCCATTCATCTGTCCATGGACATCTTGGCTCTTTCCACAGTTTGGCTATTGTGGACATTGCTGCTATAAACATCAGGGTACAGGTGCCCCTTCGGATCACTACATTTGTATCTTTGGGGGTAAATACCTAGTAGTGCCATTGCTGGATCATATGGTAGCTCTATTTTCAACTTTTTGAGGCACCTCCATACTGTTTTCCAGAGTGGCTGCACCAGCTTGCATTCCCACCAACAGTGTAGGAGGGTTCCCCTTTCTCCGCATCCTCGCCACCATCTGTTGTTTCCTGACTTGTTAATTTTAGCCATTCTGACTGGTATGAGGTGGTATCTCATTGAGGAGAAACCCTAACATTTTATACTAAAAAATGTCCTTGATGCAAAAAAATAAAAGGCAACTAACAATGGCCTTTCCCCATTCCTCCCCCGCCCCATCACCACCACAAACACACTGGAACTACTTGCTTTGGAAATAACACTCAATCCAAGGAAGGTTCTATGCGATTTGATTCAGTGCTCCTTCTCAAGAGACTGTTAAAAGGTTGTTGGCAATTTCACTTGGGGCTACCAGAGGATTCTGGGCTTGCATATATTCAAAAGTTGATCAAACACACGGTAACTCTTGTAAGTGTGTCCCAGAATTATCATTTCATTTCTTGCAGGGGTGCTGACACCAACAACAGCTCTTTCTTATCTCGGTGTACCCGTGGAAACTTGTCATCATTCACCACGCTAGCCTGTGTAATAGACACACACATCTTTTATGTCTGGTGCGTCCATTTTTAGTAGCCCATCAGGGCAGATTTATTAGCAAATAGCTTTTATATGACACTGTGCTATCCTTTGGTATTTTCTTATACAAGATGTTTCTCTAACCACTACATGTAAATCCAATGTAGCTTTGTGATTCAGATCCTTGAGTGTAAAAATCATGCATTATCATATGGCACCAGCACCCCAGGGGTGGGGGGATTGTCTACTCAATTTAAATAGCAAACTGCACGTGAGTTTATTCATTCCAAAACCAACCTCCAAATTTCCCCTCGCGTTACAGATGTGGTATGTTATTAGGAGCAAGAAAGGGGAGCAGTTCTACCTTCAAATGCTTTTCTTCCCTCAAGGTGACAGCATTCAATATTGTGCCCAAGGTGGTTTTGAAAATCACAGAGGCAACACTGTGTGGGCGAAGTTCTTATTTCAACCATTTTTTTAAATGCACGATGAACAGAATGTGCCAAGCGATGCACCCTGGTGTTAGCCATATTTTAATTGACATGGGGGCCTAACCAGCAAATTGAAAAGAATACTAATGGTATTTAAACCGTGCCAAAAGAGCACTCTCTGGAATTCAGACCCAAGTACATTCACTCATCTTTCTACTTTTCTTCTATTTGGTGGACTTGGCGTTTGAGAATGTAGTTCGGTCAAAAAAACTGGGGGCAGGTTATAAAAATAAATAATACAGCATTCAGTGGAGACTAAATAGAAACCTCACCTATGGGATTAACAAAAAGGTGTAAGGGAGGATCACTAGCCACAGGCACTCGGCTTCTTGGAAGGAGGCCAATTCCAGTAACGGTTTCATGGGTACATTCTAACAAGGAGATCGACTCTAGAGCAATGTTTCTCCATCTTTTTTTTTTTCTGAACCCCCCCCCCCAAGTCCCCCTGCTAAGTATCTTTTTAGATATTTTTTCCTAATCTTCCCCCTCCTTGTCCCCAGTGAAATTTTCATATCACAGATACACTGTATATCTGTTGATGTACTGTATCCGTGCTTTACATAAAAAGAGTAAGATTTTTCATCCCCCAGGCACCAATTTTTGTCCCTATGGGAGCAATACAGTTCCCACTGAGAATGCTTGATCCAGAAGGGGTGGTGGGGGGAGAAAGGGAAACCTCTTCTGTGCCTGCAACATGACCTCAAGTATGACACTCATCATGACCCGTGAGGTATTATTATTTTCATTTTGCAGATGATCAAACAGTTAAGATCACATGGAATAGTGTGTCTAAGGTTCTAAGTCAGTAAGTATTAGATCCTGATTTTGGTTTATTACTCAAGTCAGATGATTCAGGAAATGGAGAAAGCAAACATGCTGTGTGTCTACTGGGTGCTTCACGCTTCTTAATGTAATCCTCCCAAACACCAGTGGGGTCCCGCTATTCTTTTACTACACATGCAGAAAGTGAGGCTCAGAACAGGTCAGGCAGGCAACTCATGTCATGGCAGCTAGTAAAGGGCACAGCCAGCATTATAACCAAGTCAAGTCTGTCTAGTCTCTGTGCTTTATCATGTGTGGTACGTAACAGGCCATCTATAAGTATTTGCCAAACAACTGAACGAACAAATTCATCTTAAAAAAGAAGATTATGTCTTCTAGTCCAGGTTCTTTACACTCTGATATCTAAATTTACCCTCTACATGATTTCCACCGAATGATTTCCCAGGGGCTGTTGGAACAACTGCCCTGATCCTGGAAGGCCTCTTTTGTATTCCCCATAGCTCTAGTGACGATCAGAAAGAGCTTCCTTTTGCCTTCCTGTCCTTTTCCTGCCATCTTTGTGTGTCGTCATGGTGATGCACACGAATGTCCTGGCAGATGCTCTCAAGAACGTGAACAATGCTGAAGAGAGAGGCAAACGCCAGGTTCTTATTAGGCCATGCTCCAAAGTCATCGTCCAGTTTCTCACTGTGATGATGAAGCATGGTTGCATCGGTTAATCTGAAATCACCGATAATCACAGAGCTGGGAAAATGGCTCTGAACCTCTGGGGCAGGTGAAACCAGTGTAGAGTGATCAGCCTCAGATCTGATGTACAAGTCAAAGATGTAGAAAAATGCCAGAATAATCTGCTCCCGCCCCACCAGTTTGGTTTTATTGTCCCGACAACCTCAGCTGGTGTCTTGGACCATGAAGAAGCAAGATGAAAACACACAGGAGGGAAAATCCTGGGATTCTTTTTCTAGGGATGTAATACATATGTGCAAATAAAATGCCTCAGTGACAGAAAGAAAGAAAGAAAGAAAGAAAGAAAGAAAGAAAGAAAGAGAGATTCCTTTTATTCTGGTCAAAATCTGCCTCCCTACATCTGTCATGTCCACAATCGGTCCTATTCTAGATGTCTAAATTAAATCATCTGAACAGTTGAGAGAAACTACTTTCAGTAGAGCTGAGACCTATTTTCATCTGAAAGATGAAAACAGTCCCTGGTTCCTAAACAAACAAAGCACTACCTAACACCACCTCACTCATTACTGGATACACTTTTACAAAGCACCTACTATGCACTAGGCCCTTGGCAAAGTGCGGGCACCAGTGCGGCCAATAAGGCGCAGCTCCTGCTCCGTTGCATTTTAGTCTCTGAGGATATTCTTCAATGAACACATCTAATATTCTAGCATTAAAATCAACCAACTGCTCTCTACTGAACATACATTTTGTGCTCAGCTCTGCACTAGGTATTTGCAGGCAGGGGTGGAGTAAGGGGGCATGTGGTAGGGAAAGAGGTCCTGACATGTCCCATGCCCTCAGGACATTATTGTTTAAATGAGATCAGGTTTTAGAAGAACATATATTCTAACGGAAATATACCAGTCAGAGTCCCAGCCAGAAACACATAACACGTTCTTTTCAGCTAAGTTGAGTGGAATTTAGTAAAAGGGCTGGTCACAGAGGTCTGTGCAGGGTGTAGGGAAATCACAAGGCATAATAGTAAGAACAAGGAACTATTAGCATCCCTAGGTCTGAGGGACAAGGACAGAGAGCCATTACTGGAATAGAGTGGGGGAGGGGGAAGGAGGAAGCAGGAGAAGGAAAGGGAAAGAAGAGAGGGGTTGAGAAGAAGAGAAAGAAGAGAAAGAGGAAAAAGAGAGGATAACGGCCAGAGTTGTAGTACCCAGGAGAATGGAAGCCATCTTGGCCGCAATCCCCCAGAAGCAAACATGAAGTAGCTTGAGCTGTAATTCAAGGACGCACTGGTACAGGAGCCGGAAGGAAGGCAAGGAAAGGAGCCAAGCTGATAACGGATGCAGTGCTGCTTTGGGTACCTGGGGCCCACTGCAGGTGAGGATTTCACCTGCACAGAAGACACTTCAGAGTTAAGCCCCTCTACTCACCTCTGAGGGGGTGAAGGAACTGGAGTATTTATTTACTATTGCTTGAGGGCTACTCCTGGAATAAGGGGGGCGGTTGGGGCGGGTCATTAACTCTCTGGACTCCCCTCGTGAGGTGGTGAGCAAGGCCTATGGCCAGAGAAAGCCTTGAAGGCTGAGTCACAGGTGTGTGTAGTTGGAAGCCAAGGTTTGGTGTGTCTGGGCATGGTGAATTCCAGAGGGTATAGGGGGAAGGCCCTGACAACTTAGGCTATGGAAGATATGCATTAAGAACGACTGAAAAGAAAGATATAAGAAATCAGAGTTCCTGATGGATCCATTCCTGTGTATCTGGATTGCTGTGTGAGAACCTTATACATCTCTACTTGTAAGCCACTGTTAATTTGAGTTTTCTGTTACATGAGGTCAAACCTCCTTCTGACTGAATCACTCCCACCCATCCAGACCATCTATGGCCACTCACATCATTCCTGGCTCACATTTTCAATGGCTGAAGAGCATTCCATTAATGGCTATACCATGATTTACTGAAGGAACACCTTCTTTGGGAAAATTTAGATTGTTTCCAGTTTTTCACTGTTGTAAGTCAGGCTGCAATGAATCTCTCTGTAGATAAATCTTTGCACACAGTTTTGCCAATTTTCTTAAGCAAAATTCCTAGAAATATATTTATTTCATTGAAGGCTATGAACACTTTAAAGGCATTTTATACAAATTACACTCCTGCCAGCAGGAGTCTTTCTTTCTTTTTTTTTTTTTTTTAAAGATTTTATTTATTTATTTGAGACAGAGAGAATGAGAGACAGAGAGCATGAGAGGGAGGAGGGTCAGAGGGAGAAGCAGACTCCCTGCCGAGCAGGGAGCCCGATGTGGGACTTGATCCCGGGACTCCAGGATCATGACCTGAGCCGAAGGCAGTCGCTTAACCAACTGAGCCACCCAGGC
>NW_027723202.1:0-318 GCF_054177405.1 Leptonychotes weddellii | reverse complement strand
GTTCCAACCCTCTGATCACTTGCTCTTTCTGGTGACCAGTCCCATCCCAAGGTCCCTCCCTAAGTCACTTCATTAGCATAAGCTCTGCTGTGCTCTAAAGGGGGTCCTTATGAACGAATGACAAAAGACGCTCCTATCACTCAAGAACTTCCAAAGGTTTTCAGAGCTCTCTGCAGAAACCTAGGACAAAGACCACATACATCTCTTGTACCACAGGAGTTTAGGATCCATTCTCTGAGAAACAGATTGTAATTAAGACAGGAGTTTGTGTGCCTCTTTTGTCCCTGTCATAGGTCAGACTTCTGCTCCCTGGGTGTG
>NW_027723201.1:0-318 GCF_054177405.1 Leptonychotes weddellii | reverse complement strand
TGGAGGCTAGGAAGTCCAGGATCAAGGTGTTGGCAGCCTCAGTATCTGGTGAGAGCTTTCTCCTTGGGTTGCAGATGGAGAAACCTTCTTACTGTGTCCTCACATGGCCTTTCTTTGGAGTGTGTGTGTGTGTGTGTGTGTGTGTGTGTGTGTGTGGCGGGGGCAGATCTCTCTCTCCTCCTAAATAAAGGAAGAAGAAATAGATTTCCTTCAAAGAACTCTTAAATGTGCACTTACTTCAATGGAGAGTATTGGTTGTTTTTTCAAAAATAGTTAAACCATTAACCAAAAAAAACACTTATTGACTTACTTTTTCCT
>NW_027723200.1:0-318 GCF_054177405.1 Leptonychotes weddellii | reverse complement strand
ACAGAGAGAGTGTGTGAGAGAGTGGGGGAGGGGCAGAGGGAGAAGCAGACTCCCTGTTGAGCAGGGAACCTGACATGGAGCTCGATCCCAAGACCCTGGGATCATGACCTGAGCCCAAGGCAGATGCTTAACTGACTGAGCCACCCAATGCGCCCTGAGGACAATTGAATATTAAATGTGGAGACAGATGTAGGGGTGCGAAAAATCACCTCTGCTTTGAATCACCTCTCCTCCTATTTTTAGGAGCTCCTTGAGGAAGTTTTGTGAATGGAGGAAAAAATCATTATGAAAATTGTGAATTTGGGTTAGGAAGTCTTT
>NW_027723199.1:0-318 GCF_054177405.1 Leptonychotes weddellii | reverse complement strand
CTCACTGAAGAACAGACTGCGATCTTTCTGCTCTGAGGCAGAGGGTTGGAAACGGTCTCTTCTGCTCTGACTCACGGAAGAGACGCGGAAAGCCGCCAGGGAAAGTCGCCAGGGAACAAAAGCCCCAAAAACTGATTCCCACTGAGCCCATCCCCCACCACAGGGGGGCAGGGCAACACCGCCCAAACAGGGTTGCCTGCGTAACAGCGCGGCAGGCCTCTCCCGCAGAAGACAGGCTGGGAAAACAAGAGGCCAGCAACCCTAAGGTCCCAAGAAAACAGGTGCATCTTGCGTGGGTTCTGGTCAATAATTTGGACT
>NW_027723198.1:0-318 GCF_054177405.1 Leptonychotes weddellii | reverse complement strand
GTAGAAAAGAGGCCATGGGGTCGTGTACTTCCCCTGGTGGATTATTTTGATCACTGCTGCCAAATTCTGGAATTATTTGCCCGTTTGAGGGAATCAAATTCTGGCATGATACTTTTCTAAGAGATGTCAGGTGCACACACGAATAGAGGAGAAGTAACTAAGGAGAAGGTATCTCTCCAAGGGCCTAGACGAAAAGAATAGGCTGAGAGACAGGAACCTGTGGAGATTTTTAAGAGGCCCCCACTGTTGGAGCTGTTTTAGTCCTTGTGGGCAGGGGCTGCTTTCCATCAGGGAGTTGGCCACCAGGAGTGTAGTTCT
>NW_027723197.1:0-318 GCF_054177405.1 Leptonychotes weddellii | reverse complement strand
TTTCCATTTAATACTGGTTTTCTAACATTTTAATGTTGATTTTTTATACTAATGCTCAGATATAATTTAAATAAAATAAATGCATCCATTTCAAGTGTATAGTTTGATGAGTTAGCGCACACACACACACACACACACACACACTGTATAACCTCATCCACAATCAAGATTCACTCAAACCAAATCCATTCTCTCCTGCCGGCCCTAGTTTGCCTTGTCAAACCCCCCCAGCTCCCACCCAAGCCCAGCCCAGGCCCCAGGTCACCACTGAACTCTTACCTGTCACTACCAAATCCATTTGTCTCTTCTAGAATTTCA
>NW_027723196.1:0-318 GCF_054177405.1 Leptonychotes weddellii | reverse complement strand
TGTACACTTGAAATCATTTGATTGTTTGGCACTTTAATTATATCTCAATAAAGCTGTTTTTAAATTTAAATTTTTTAAAAAGGAAATAAATCCTTGCTATCTTTTCATCTCCACATTACTTTATACAAGGTTACAAGACTTTAGAATAAGAAACAGTAAGTAATTTCATAGCCTGCTGGTACCAAATTTACAGAAGTGATTATTCCAACATACTGGTTTATATGGTATATATTAATAGCTTCCAGATTTATTTAAATGAAGTGTCTCATGCATTCAATAGTATTTGAATGCCTGCTGATGCTAGATACTGTAACTAGG
>NW_027723195.1:0-318 GCF_054177405.1 Leptonychotes weddellii | reverse complement strand
TTATATGAGTACCTCTCTCATAGGATTTTAATGAGATAAGTATGATGTAAGAACTTGGAGTAATGACTAGTACATAGTGAACACTCAGCAAAACAGCGTTGCTACTAATACCATCATCATCATCACTATCTTCAACAACATCATCATTATCATCACCATCATCACCATCACCACCATCATCATCACCATCACCACCAGCATCACCATCACCACCATCATCATCACCATCACCATCATCATCACCATTATCACCATCACCACCTGACATCATCACCATCATCATCATCACCATCATCACCACCACCATCATCATCACCA
>NW_027723194.1:0-318 GCF_054177405.1 Leptonychotes weddellii | reverse complement strand
AGATGCTCTACCTTAATTGCTGCCTTTCCCCACATACTTTGCACTCCAAAGGAGTACCAATTGAAGAGGGCCAGGATTAACCCTAGAGAATGCCACCATCACCACCGAATTCCAGGCATGGGGCATGTGGGTGGAAAGTATATTTTAGGCCAGTGACTCATGCTAAGTTGCTTCCTCCAGTCCCTAAATGGGACTATTCAATGTCAAGCTATCTCAGGCTCGGGCTGACAAAAGCAGAGGGATAGGGAACCTAGTGTTGCTGTAAGCTGTGGGTCAGGATACATGAATATATACACTGCTTGTATAACTTGACCAAGT
>NW_027723193.1:0-318 GCF_054177405.1 Leptonychotes weddellii | reverse complement strand
TTTTTAAAAGTGGTTTCATGAGCCTGTAATACAGACCTTCTGTGCTTTACTTTGTGTCAGTTCTTGCCCTTATCCTTCCTTCTCATAGTGTCTATGCCAAACTTATATAACTTTTTCAAGCCCCACATTTAGTCTTTCCCTCTTCCTTTCAACAGATGCTCTTACCTCCTTTCACCCAAATTTGAGCCAATCAGGTGTGAGCTCCTCAGCTTTTTGCCTTTAAAGCTGAATCTGTTTCCCTCTTCAGAGCATGTATGAGCCGGCCATTCTCATCCGGGGTAAACATTTAGAAATATAGCAAGAGAATTGGGATTCGAG
>NW_027723192.1:0-5248 GCF_054177405.1 Leptonychotes weddellii | reverse complement strand
TGTTTTTTAATTCTTTTATATATACACCTAGAAGTAAGATTGCTGGATCATATGGTAATTCTATTTTATTTTTTCAGCAACCTCCATATTGTTTTCCATAGCAGCTGTACCATTTTACAGTACCATCATCAGTGCACCTGGGTTCCAATCTTTCCTCATCCTTACCAGCACTTATTTTTTGGTGTGTGTGTGTGTGTGTGTGTGTGTGTGTGTTTAACAGTGGCCATCCTAATGGGTGTAAGATGATGTCTCATTGTGGGATTGGCTTGCACTTCCCTAGTGATTAGTGACATAGAGCATCTTTTCATATGCCCATATGCCCATTTGTATATCTTCTTTGGGGAAATGTCCATTCAAGTCTTATATGCATTTTTTAATCCGGTTATTTGATTTTTTGTTGTTGAGTTTATGAATTCTTTACATATTCTCAATATTAACTCCTCATCAGATATATGGTTTGCAAATACTTCCTCCCATGCCACAGCTTGTCTTTCAATCTGCTGATTATTTTTTTTTTAAGATTTTATTTTTATTTATTTGACAGAGAGAGACACAGCGAGAGAGGGAACACAAGCAGGGGGCGTGGGAGAGGGAGAAGCAGACTCCCCACTGAGCAGAGCCCTATGCGGGGCTCGATCCCAGGACCCTGGGATCACGACCTGAGTGGAAGGCAGACGCTTAACGACTGAGCCACCCAGGCGCCCCTGCTGATTATTTCTTTTGCTGTGCAGTAGCTTTTCAGTTTGATGTAGTCTCATTATCTGCTTTTGCTTTTGTCACCTGGGCTTTTGGCATCATAGCCAAGAAATCATTGCCAAGACCAATGTTATAAGGCTTTTCCTCTATGGTTTCTTCTGGTAGTTTTATAGCTTTAGGTCTTAGTTTAGGCATCTCACAAGTTTTCATGCATAGTTTTTGTATTGTCATTCAGTCAAAATAGTCTCTAATTTCAATTGTGATTCCTTCTCTGCCCATAAGTAATTTCAAAGTTAATTTCTTAATGAACTCAAAACAGTTGAGTAGATTCTAATTGAATCTCATCAAAAAAGTATGAGTTTTAGTAATTTCCCCTCCTCTCATTTAGCTGGAGCTAGATTTAATTTTGTACCCCTTAGTTTTGTAATAGTGCCAAAAGTGCTGCTCAGAATCTTTGCTTCTCAATTGCCTCTTAAGGAATCAGCAAATCTCCCTAGAAGAAGAATCTCTAAACAGTATTTTAATTCTTCATCACTATTTTAGCTTTCTGATGCCTGAAAGCTGCTTTTTTTTTTTTTTTAAGATTTTGTTCAGATAACCTAGTTGTTCTCAGTGGATGGATTGGTCCAAATGAATTATTCTGCCATTTCCAGAAGTAGAAGTTTCTTAGATGAAATAGATAGATATAGATATAGATATAGATATAGATATAGATATAGATATAGATAGAAATACCTAATATGCGGTTTAAGTTGCATGGTTCTTCAAAGATTATTTGATTCCTCTCTCCTGCATTTTGGTAGTAAAATCTGTTATCCTCATGAATGATGTGGGTGTATATGGAGGAAGGTAGTATTAATTGACAAAAGGATGAAATTTCACATCTGCCTTGTTGTGGTACAGAGCATGAGGAAACAAGAGAGGCCCTGAGAACTCACAGAAATCTTGGGGAGTGTTTTGGACATCCTCAGAGCAGGCTTTTTAAAAATTTTTCTTTAATTGAAGTATAATTAGCATAGAGTATTATGTTAGTTTCAGGCATACAATATAATGATCCAATTCTATACATTACTCAGGGCTCATCACAGTAAGTGTTCTCAGGGCAGTCTTTCTTAAGAATTGAAGGCAACAGGGACCTCTGGATGGCAGTGGGGTTCAAATACAAAGAACCATGCAAGTGTCATGCTACTCAGTTCCTCACCTGTTCTTTATCCATGTATTTTTTTTATTCTTTTGTTTAGAGTTGGTGGTGATTATAAACCATGTTACAAGCACAAGAGCAAGGCAAAGCTAGAGATAACAGAGGAAACTGAGCAGCTGCTAACTATATTAATGAAAAGGCAAGGAAGATGTTGCTAAGTCTCTTTCTGTCAGTTTCGATAGGCTAACTTATTTTAGCACGCAATGAAATCATGTTATAGTTTGGAAAACATTTTATTATTAAAATTTCTGTGGGAAAAATAACTTTGTTATTGCTACTCTTCTATATCCTAGTGCTAAGTTCCTTTTTCTCATTGAAACATCTGTATTACTCAATTTTTTATATTACTCCTTATTATAGCAGAATGGGCTACACACTACAGCAGTGCACCATAGGGGAAGTTACGACTATCAGACTCCTTTAAAAATTGTCTGGACCTAGACAGAAGACACTGTAATAGGCTTAAATTGTTTCAACACTTCCACCAGAATAGTCAGACTGTCAGAAATAATATGTGGTTTGACCAGAGAAATAAAAAATTGGCAGCCTCATACTTGAAAAAAAGAATAAGACTTGCACAAAACTGAGTAAGCCATACATAAGAACAAATTGAGAAGATGCCAATACAAACAGACTTACTCTTCCTTTCCCACACACAAAATAATCCATTAATAAATTAATCATTGTAATAAAATTGTTCTGTTAACATGATGCCTATTACTAAAGACTTAATTAAATATTTACCCACTGTGTTCCAGGAAAGACGTGTTCTATGAGATGTTAATAGAATTCTCAAGAAAGTATTTTCCATCCTAATCAGTTTAGGTAGCTTTGCATAGTACATCTGCCTCCTGGAAACTCACAATGTACATTTTAAGTGCTCTGGGAATTCCTACAGTAAAGAGACATGCTTAACTCAGCATTTAACAAAGTTATTTTGGCCATTAAATCATGAAACACTTCCAACATCTTACTGAATTGTTCAGTGGAATTTGGGGGGTGGGGGGGAATGGTAATGTAATATCAGGAAATAATTCATTTCCAAACCGGAAATGGGTTAAGAAGTTAGGAGGCCCAGCATTATTTTTCCAGGAGTTTTGGGTCTGACAAAAATTCAAGCTGTACTCACTATCCCCTCCCTCATGCCATTCTATCTCCCACGACATTTTATTTGTTTGTTTTTTAGATTTTATTTTTAAGTAATCTGTATACCTAATGAGGAGCTCAAACTCACAACCCTGAGATTGAGTCACATGCTCTACTGACTGAGCCAGTCAGGTGCTCCATTAATATTCAGTAAACCAGGGCCGCCTGGGTGGCTCAGTCATTAAGCGTCTGCCTTCGGCTCAGGTTATGATCCTGGGGTGCTGGGATCGAGCCCCGCATTGGGCTCCTTGCTCAGCGGGAAGCCTGCTTCTCCCTCTCCCTCTACCTCTGCTTGTGTTCCTTCTCTTGCTGTGTCTCTCTTTGTCAAATAAATAAATAAAATTTAAAAAAAAATTCAGTAAACCAGATGGAGAATGGACCCCAGTATATGGATATCAGAAGTCACAGATGCTGATTCTGCCCTTAATTACTGTGAGACCTTGAGGAATTTATTGATACAATGAAGTTAATCCTGCTTTTTATTCAGTATCAAGAAATATCAGAAAATTTACATTCTAGGAAGGAGGGAAGGAAGGTCAGAGGGAGGTAGGGAGAGAAAGATTTTAGGTATAAAAATAAACAAGGAAATATCACTAAGTGATAAGTTCTATGAGAAGAGTTAATATAGGATGATGTGATAGTATTTGGATGACTACTTTTATTGAATGGGAAGACAAGGGAGAGACTCTCTGAAGAAGTGACATTTAAACTGAAATTTGAATTATAGGCAGGCAGATCTTTGTGATGAGATCTCAGGAGAAAGAGCAGTGAGGGGTCTTAAAGTGGCTGAGTGCAATGGGTGGGGATTGTGGGTAGAGATAAGAGATCAGCTTGGAGAAGGAGGCAGAAACCAGATCAAGTATGGCTTTGTGAACCATGCTTTTTGGGTTTTATTCAAAGTATAATGAAAAGTCACTGGAACATTCCAAACATAGAAGCAACAGGATCTACTCAATTTATATCACCGAATAGTTGTAAAATCAAATGAAATGTATGTGAATCAGACCGCACTCAGACAGGAAATTTGAGGAGAATTTTTTAAAGAAACTATTTGCCAGGGTGCCTGGGTGGCTCAGTCAGTTAAACGTCTGCCTTTGGCTCAGGTCAGGATTCCAGGGTTCTGGGATTGAGCCCCGCATCAGGCTCCTTGCTCAGTGGGGAGCCTGCTTCTCCCTCACTCTCTGCCCCTCCCCCCAGCTTGTGCTCTCTCTCAATAAATAAATAAAGTCTTTAAAAAAAAAAAAAACAACTATTTGCCCTAAGTAGATTTTATTTTTTTTAAATATTTTATTGACTTATTTGACACACAGAGAGAGAGAGAGAGCACAAGCGGGGGCGGGGGGGCGGACAGCAGGTAGAGAAAGAAGAGGCTCCCTGCTGAGCAAGGAGCCTGATGTGGGACTTGATCCCAGAACCCTGGGATCATGACCTGAGCCAAAGGCAGATGCTTTAACGAGTGAGCCACAGATTTTAGGAAACAAACCAGACATAGTTTAGTACCCATGGGCTACTAAAAGAGGGGACACATTACAATCTAAACCTGAAGGGAGTAACTATCCAAACTCAGAGAAAGTATTTATGTGGAGAATGCCAATTGAAATTCAGGAAACTGATACAGACAACCTGCAGCCCTGTGAAGGAGAGGAGGCACAATGTCACTCTCCTCTGCACCCCCATTGGCTGAACCCAACCGGGAGGCAAAGAAGTCCACTGATGAAGATCTGCACAGAGAATAATAGGAAGAGTGGAGAAAGGAGCCAGAGGAGCAGCAGAAAGGATCCAGCACACTTCACTCTTTTACCTCTCAGCATCCACTCTCATTCTTTGCCTAGGTGAAAAATTTCTGTTCCCAATCAGCGACCATATCATCACAGTCAGTTTGGTCATATCACCACCTGCAACCTAAACTGTTAACCACCAGCAATATTCTTCATAAAAGAAGTGGGAGGAGACATGGGGAAGAGAAGCAATTGTCATAAGACAAAGTTGCTACAATCTCTGCTTCTGTAGGGGGTTAGTAGGCCTAAGTTGTCACCATAGTGACTTCCTTCCAATTCTTATTCCATATTTTCCTTGTTCTCCCAAAGCACATTAGTTGGATAGCTTCTCAACCTGGTTGCATGAGTCAAATCTGTAGTCTTGTAGGAGCTGAGTCCTTTGATGGCCCCATCTTTATTGTGTAGCCAGGGTTTTCCATTGGAATAA
>NW_027723191.1:0-318 GCF_054177405.1 Leptonychotes weddellii | reverse complement strand
CGCTGTGAATTGTGCATGACTGTTGAATCTCAGTTCTGTACCTCTGAAACAAATAATGCAATATAGGTTAAGAAAAAAAAAAGAAGATAGCGGGAGGGGAAGCTTGAAGGGGGGAAATTGGAGGGGTAGACGAACCATGAGAGACGATGGACTCTGAAAAACAAACTGAGGGTTCTAGAGGGGAGGGGGGTGGGAGGATGGGTTAGCCTGGTGATGGGTATTGAGGAGGGCATGTTCTGCATGGAGCACTGGGTGTTATGCACAAACAATGAATCATGGAACACTACATCTAAAACTAATGATGTAATGTATGGGGAT
>NW_027723190.1:0-318 GCF_054177405.1 Leptonychotes weddellii | reverse complement strand
TTTTTAAAGATTTTATTTATTTATTTGAGACAGAGAGAATGAGAGAGACAGAGAGCACATGAGAGGGGGGAGGGTCAGAGGGAGAAGCAGGCTCCCTGCCGAGCAGAGAGCCCGATGCGGGACTCGATCCAGGGACTCCAGGATCATGACCTGAGCCGAAGGCAGTCGCTTAACCAACTGAGCCACCCAGGCGCCCCCCTTTTCTTTTAAAGAGAGAGTGAGAGCACGACCAGGGGCAGGGGGCAGAGCGGTGGAGGGAGAGAGAGAGAATCTTAAGCAGGCTCCACGCCCAGCACCCGACTGGGCACCCGATCCCAC
>NW_027723189.1:0-318 GCF_054177405.1 Leptonychotes weddellii | reverse complement strand
TTTCATGTGGTCAGCAGATGCAGGCAAACTGTAGTTGTCCCATGTGGGAGGCTTAACCTTTTCTCCCTGAAAAAAAATGAGCACCCAAACTATTGGTTCTAATAAAAAAAAAAAATCCAGGGCGCCTGGGTGGCTCAGTCGTTAAGCATCTGCCTTTGGCTCAGGTCATGATCCCAGGGTCCTGGGATCAAGTCCCACATCGGGCTCCCTGCTCGGCGGGAAGCCTGCTTCTCCCTCTCCCACTCCCCCTGCTTGTGTTCCTGCTCTCGCTATGCCTCTCTCTGTCAAAAAAATAAATAAAATCTTAAAAAAAAAATC
>NW_027723188.1:0-318 GCF_054177405.1 Leptonychotes weddellii | reverse complement strand
AGGGCACCTAGGTGGCTCAGGAGCTTGAGCATCTGCCTTTGGCTCAGGTCATAATCTCAGGGTCCTGGGACTGAGCCCTGCATCAGGATCCTTGCTCAGAGGGGAGTCTGCTGCTCCCTGTCCCTCTGTCCTTCCTCCCACTCATGGGCTCTCTTTCTCTCAAATAAATAAATAAAAAATATTTTAAAAAATAATGATGCGAAGCCAAAAAAAAAAGTATCTTATTATTTTTTTGATCTGTTAAACAGCACAATCCTTTTTAAGTTTGCATGCTTATCTTACCCACAGGGTTCATACATGTTTGAATCCTGATTTTTT
>NW_027723187.1:0-318 GCF_054177405.1 Leptonychotes weddellii | reverse complement strand
GAGGGCCTCAGGCCACCCCTACCTGATCTGTTTGATAAGCACAAGGAATTCCTGATGTTGTCACTGACGAATACAAAAATGAAGGTATAAATGGAAAAGCACTGGGTCAACAGTCTCCCCTAGGATGCCATGGACTGACTTCAAGCCTTCTGCTGACACTCATGTGGCCACGTCAAGGATATGGATTGACTGTGCTAAACGAAAAAAAAAAAACCTGTAGCAACTTGTGGAATTTTGAACTATATTTCAGGCTTTCTCTTTACGGATGTTGTGATGTCTTGATTCTAGGTCAAGGCCAGCCCTTTCTCCGGCCCCAGG
>NW_027723186.1:0-318 GCF_054177405.1 Leptonychotes weddellii | reverse complement strand
TTTCTCTGATCTCCTAGAAGTCATACAAAATCACAGAAAAATCTCTATGTGGTCCTATGTGGTCTAGGACATGGGGAGGTCCATGGTTCTCAGACCTTAGCACTCGCCCCTGCTAGAACTTTTTTTTTTTTTGCATTGATTGATTGAGGTATAATTGACATCATATTATATTAGTTTTAGGTGTACAATGTAATGATTCAGTATTTGTCTATATTGCAAAATGATCACCACAACAAGTCCAGGTAACATCTGTCACCATACATAGTTACATTTTTTTCTTGTGATGATAAATTTTAAGATCTACTCTGCTAGCTACTT
>NW_027723185.1:0-318 GCF_054177405.1 Leptonychotes weddellii | reverse complement strand
TTTTTTTTTTTTTTTAAAGATTTTATTTATTTATTCATGAGAGACAGAGAGAGAGAGAGAGACAGAGGCAGAGGGAGAAGCAGGCTCCCCGCAGAGCAGGAAGCCTGATGCGGGACTCAATCCCGGGACTCCAGGATCATGACCTGAGCCGAAGGCAGTCGCTTAACCAACTGAGCCACCCAGGCGCCCCTCTTTTTCTGATTTTTTTTTAAATTATGGCAGAATACACATAACGTACAATTTGCTGTCTTTACCATTTTTGAGTGTACAGTTTACCAGTAGTAAGTACATTCCCATTGCTGTGTGACCATCACCTCC
>NW_027723184.1:0-318 GCF_054177405.1 Leptonychotes weddellii | reverse complement strand
TTTTTTTTTAAAGATTTTATTTATTTATTTGAGACAGAGAGAATGAGAGAGAGAGAGCACATGAGAGGGGTGAGGGTCAGAGGGAGAAGCAGGCTCCCTGCTGAGCAGGGAGCCCGATGCGGGACTCGATCCCGGGACTCCAGGATCATGACCTGAGCCGAAAGCAGTCGCTTAACCAACTGAGCCACCCAGGCGCCCCCCCCCCACTTTACCTTTTTAATCTCCTGTCTTCCCCTCCCACCGCACTGACTTCCTTGCATTTCTTTTCACCATAGCGCCTTTGTGCTTGTGGTTGCCCCCATCCATCCTTTCTCTTTG
>NW_027723183.1:0-318 GCF_054177405.1 Leptonychotes weddellii | reverse complement strand
GCTACTGCATTTACCCAAATTCTTGGGTACTTGAATTTGGGTACCCAAATTCTTGCTACTTCTTGGGTATAGGCCACAAAGGAAAATAAGAATATATTATCTATCCTAGATTCTTTCATTCTGGGGTCCCCAGAATCCCGAGGGATATGAACAACAGTAACAAAAATCTGAGAGCTACTTTTGCCATTTTTTTTTTAAAGATTTTATTTATTTATTTGACAGAGAGAGTGAGAGAGCACAGGCAGGGCGAGCAGTAGAAGGAGAGGGAGAAGCAGGCTCCCCGCTGAGCAGGGAGCCCCATGTGGGACTCGATCCCAG
>NW_027723182.1:0-318 GCF_054177405.1 Leptonychotes weddellii | reverse complement strand
ACCCTGAAATCATGACCTGAGCCAAAATCAAGAGTCAGATGCCTAAATGGCTGAACCACCCAGGTGCTCCTTTTTCTATAATTTTAAAATGCAATTAATTTTAGACTTTATTGTTTTTCTAAGTATTTAAAGCTATAAATTTCCTTTTAAACACTCTCTTAACTACATCTTACAAATTTCAATATTTGTGTTTTTTATTTTCTATTCAAAATATTTTCTAATTTCTCTTCTGATTTCTTCTTTGACTAAAGGGTCATTTAGAAATATGTTCTTTAATATCCAAATACTTGGAGGAATTTATTGATTTTGTTTGTTTGT
>NW_027723181.1:0-5250 GCF_054177405.1 Leptonychotes weddellii | reverse complement strand
AGGCTGGACTGAATTCTTGGAGAATGACTGGCAAAGCCACAGCCTGATTTGGAGAGCAGACAGGTTTTCCTTTAAAAAGTGATGTGTTTTAGACTATGTTTTGACTTAATGTGGAGAGCTTTTCTGGAAGCCCCAGGGAAGGCTCCGTTACGATGACCTTCATTTAATATTAGTGTTTTTATTTCACTTATTTTAAAATATATGGCTCAGAGGAAACTCACGGGGTGCATGTGGTTTGTGGGGCAGAGGTGCGGGGAGAGGACTGTGAGGATGCCGGCACCGGCGTGGACTGGGTAAGTGCGCTTTCGGGCTCCCTGGCCTACCCTGAGGTCTCTGGCCTCCACCTGAACAGACATGACTTCACACAAGGGCGGATGGCAAGGAAGGAGCCTTGTGTCCGCCTCCTGCTAGACTGGAAGGCAGAGTGGAATCCTGCATGTGCGTGTAGATTCCTTCATTCGTCCACTCATTCATACTTTCATTCCCTCACTATTTATTGAATGCCCTGTGTGGCCGGCACTGTGCTAGGTATGCAGGAGGTGACCAACAGATGAGGCCACTACCCCTCAGTGCTGCCAGACTAATGTCTCCAAAGAGTGACAGATGCGTCATGAGATGGGATCAAAGCCAAGCCAAAGGCATCTCAGGAATGGCTGGATACAGGCTTTGGGTTCTGGGTCATTTCCACAGATGTGTGAGAAATGGGAACCAACCTGCCTTATGTCTCAGCATCTTCTTTAATGCCCAAACTGCTGCCTCTACACATGGAAGCTTAGGAAGGGGTGGGTGCCACCCTCCTGGCAACAAGACTTGCCAAGAGCTTCCCAGTTTGGAACTGTCCAGAGGGAACCTGCTTGACTTCCTGCCTTATTTTTTAAACGATCCCCAGTTATCCGGAAGAATGTTCACACAATGATTCTTAGCTTTCTGTGGTTTCACCAACCTAAGTATGAACATTTCTTTAAATACTAGAGATTTTAAAAAGGCAACAGCAAACCTTCAAAATTCACAATACAACAGAGCTAGAATTGATTACTTCTGTTCCTTGGAACCACTTCCTCCCCTGTAAAATAATAACTAGTGCTTCATAAGGCTGGAGGAAGAATAAAATAACTCAGCCCAGGGTGTCCAGAGAAAGGCCAGACCCTTGGTACCCACTGGGGATGGCAGCTGAGTCTGAATGTGAGTGCACACATCTTTCATGCATGGCCTCCACACATCTGTCCTCACTAAATGCTGAAAAAGAGTGACTCTCCAGTGTGGGGCTTGTGAACCGATGGGGGCAATGGCACCATCTCTTGGCAGGAGGGTTTCCCCTAAATGCACCTCCTCTTGGAGATTCTGATAAGCCTTCCCTCTGGTACCCCCATCCTCCCTTCCTACTTCGCTCCCTAGTTGTAATAAGAGCTATTAGGCAGAAATGATGATTGAGGCAGAAATGATGAGGCAGAAAACAAAACTGAGAAAGACAAACTGCTTAGATGATGTAAATAAACATATGGCATAGATGTATGCTCAGACTTGCCTCCAAGAGCTCATACACCTGTCAGGACAACAAGGAGGTGCCTAAGGATAAGGAGAGAGAAAGTGACTGGGGGGGGAAGGAGAGCTATTTTATGTAGGTTGGTCAGGGAAGGCCTCTCTGATAAGGTGTCTTTTCAGCAGCGACAAGAAAGAGGAGAAGGAGTAAGCCATGTGGAATCTGGGGCAAGAGCATTCTAGGTAGGGGAAACAGGAAATGCAAAGGCCCTGGGGTATGAGCTTGCTTCCAATGTCTAAGCAACAATGATAAAAAAGAGGTAACTGTCCAGAAGGGAGTGAAAAATTGAGGAGTCTGTCAGTGAGAGAATGGTTAAGTAAACTGTGATTTATTCGTTTGACAAAAGATTACACAGTGATGTTAAATGAATAAGCAAGATCCACCCTTATCAACATGTTTAACCTATAAAACAAACTTCAGAACCCTATGTGCAGCAGGATGTCATTAATGTAAACTGGAAACCTCACATAAAGTGACTATATATATATACATATATATATATGGAGAAAGAGAGAGAGAGTCATATATAAGTTGCAAAACTGAATAACCTGCATGGGAACAATGTACACAATTTAAGGGAGAGAAGGGTTTGGAGTCAGACAGGAGCTCACGGTGGAGCTTCAACAGAATCAGTACTGTTTCATCTCCAAAAAATCTGTTATGGTGGGTCCATGAGAGTTGTCAAATCAGGATGAACATGATTGGTCCACGGATATCTTTATCACATGCCAGGAACTTTTATGTATGTCTGAAACAGTCCACAGTATAAACACAAGAAAACGCAACAGAATCCAAACCACACATACTTTCCATCTATTGTCCTCATTCTTAATAAAACCTCATCCAACTTTCTCCTCTCTTCTCTAAGCATAAAGCTTTATTGGAGCACCTTCCAGCACTGTTTTAATTAATTATTTTGGGATCTGTCCTCATTGCTAGGCTAAGTGTCCATTAAGAGAAGAAGCTTCTGCAGACATACATGTTTATACCATGTCTCCTAAGATGATCTCATAATCTCTGAAAGAGAACAAGATTATATTGCTTGAGGTTTCCCTTCCTTCTTTCTTTCTTTCTTTCTTTCTTTTCTTTCTTTCTTTCTTTCTTTCTTTCTTTCTTTCTTTCTTTCTTTCTTTCTTTCTTTCTTTCTTTCTTTTCTTTCTTTTTTTTCTTTTCTTTCTTTCTTTCTTTCTCTCTCTCTCTCTCTCTCTTTCTTTCTTCTTTCTCTCTCCCTCCCTCCCTCTCTCCCTCCCTCCCTCTCTTTCTCTCCCTTCCTCTCTCTCTCTCTTTCTTTCTTTGTCCAGAACATAACCACCTCTTAAGCTCTTATCTTTCCTGGCTTCACACAAGGGTTCTTAATCTGCGGGTGGATGAATTCTTGTTCTTATGGTTGACTCAACAGACATAAATTTCCTTAAAACTCCTTCCTGCTCTGCACTGCAGTTTTTCAAGCCCTCTATCTTCTTCTCCACTTCCATTACTGGAGGCACCACCCAGTGCAGGCTCTGCATTCTCCCCAGCACAGAACACTGTGTGGGGCTCTACAATGACCTCTGACCCACACCATCAGTGCATCAGGTTTGCTAATTCCCACCATGAACCAATGGTCCATTAGCCAACATGAATATCTTCATGGCAGTCTGTTAGCTCAAGAAATACAAATTTGCCACAAGACTCCAGGGAAGGAGTGTTGGACTGGATGGGGGAATGCATCCAAGTCTAGGCGTGACCAGAAGCACATGCTGTGTGACCTTGTGGGCTCAGCCGCTGGACATCATGCCCATCTTTGTGCGTGACCCCGGTGTAGCATGGGGTCTGGTAAAGATTCTGCACCATCTCTGGGGGAAGCCTATGCTGGGACAACCCTCTGGGTGGCCAATGTTCAAGCCAGAAGGAAGGGCTGGACAGCGCCAGGGTCAGGCTTCCTGAAGAGGTCTGCCTCATGTCAGATTAACTGTAAGGTCAAAACCCAGAGGGAGCCCAGGGCCTCTGCCTGGTTTAGCTAGGGGCCCTGGCACAAGAAGATATCTAACTGTGTTCTTATGGTTTTCACTCTCATAGCTGCCAGACTTCTGGGGAATTGCTCAGCCACTGAAACAGTCCAGGTCCAGAGGTATTCAAGTATGACAGTATTAAGTTCTCGGAGCCACAGGTGGGCATGGAGAAAGGCTAGGAAAGTCAGCTGTAGTCAAAGCAAAGTGCCTCCTGGTCCACAGCCACAAGGCCTAATCTGCTCAGTTTGCAAAATTTGGGGAGGGAAGTACATTTGTTTGGGAACCTCTTGGATGGCAACTGGGCACCCACTTGGGGTCAAGTTCTCTTTTGTGGCTAAATTACAACCAAAACAAAAGATGAAGCTCTTTTCCTGGAGCTATAGAAAATCGACAATATATTTTCTAAATTCTTTAAAGACTTTCCCCCCACTGTGTCTCAGCCTTGTCTCATTACCTGGTGTCACGATGTCTTTACTAATTCCCCCTCAAGGAAGGCATCAGGAAGAAAACTGACAATTCCATATCATTAAAGAAATTGGTCTCTTAAAAATGATATAAGCCCAGTTTAAATTCATTTTGCCATCATTTATTGAGAGCCTCCTCAATCCAGTCTTCTTCAAATGGAATCTTTTCTGCATGGAGAGAACTCTTGCTTCTGTGTCTAAAAATTCAGAACAGGACTTTCCCACAAAGTAGAAGATTAAGAGAAGTTCTCATTTAAAAAAATTAGGGATACTTTTCAAGGTAAGAGAAGATTTAAGAAAGAAAAAATATGGGGGAGGGGGAAACTTGTCCTATCAAGAGATGAAAAAAATGCATGAAAATTAAAACAGTGTGATATATTAAAAATATAATTATAAATAGGAAAGAAACCTGGAAGAAGATGTATAAAATATAACTGTTGATAACTCTGAACAGTGATAGTATGGGTAATTTTAATTTCTCAAATTGTATAAACATACACTATTTTATAAACAGAAAAGAATGGTACTGCAATTTTATGAATTTTTCCAAGTAAAAGGAAGAGAGACCATGTTCCCCTACAGTGTAAGAAGAAGGCCTATGGCCATGGGGAAGAGAGGGTTGGCACTCCAGTGTACTCACCTCTGGGTATATTGGGAAAGTCAGTAATTACTCTCTTTGAACCTCAGTGTCCTTATTTTAAAACAGCGTTTACAAAATCTACCTCACAGGTTGTGAAATTAAAGACAGAATCCTAAAGCACTTTTTACAATGCTGGCACACAGTAGGAATGCATCCAAGGGGAGAGACAGGCTGTAAGAAACATGTGAAGAAAAAAACTCAAAATATATAGATACACTTAGATCACAAAATATAAAATAAGAATTAGAAAAGTACCAAGCTTTGCTCATATGGACTTTAGATTCATGGCAGTTCACTATAACCTGGCAGCAGAAATAATCAACAAAGAAGATACATTCACCTTTTTGGGGGGCAAGGGGCGTTAACAATTCTTCACAATGGTAATTCTTCACAATCCTCAGAAATAATTTCCAGAGTTGTAAGGACCATCCATCTTTATGGAGTTTATTTCAACTCAGGCATTTTTTTGAGAATTTTGCTGTACGCCAAGGCCAGCGCAGGGTACTGAGGTTATAAAGGCGAGTAAGCCCAATTACTGCTTCAAGGAGCTCCCAGTTTAATAGGAAATGATGCCTCCCGGCTTGGATGACAAGGGTATAATGGTCATACAACTAA
>NW_027723180.1:0-318 GCF_054177405.1 Leptonychotes weddellii | reverse complement strand
GGAGGATGGGTTAGCCTGGTGGTGGGTATTGAGGAGGGCACATTCTGCATGGAGCAATGAATCATGGAACACTTCATCTAAAACTAATGATGTAATGTATGGGGATTAACATAAGAATAAAAAAAAAATAAATAAAATAAAATAAAAAATAAAATAAAATAAAATAAATACTAATGATACAATCTGAACCAACTTCTTTTGGGGATGACTTTCAATATGAGCAAAAGAAGGCTTCAAAGTTCAATCCAGTCATTATTTAGGGAGAAAGAGAGAGAGGGGGGAGAAAGAGAGATGCTGATCATATAAGTTCTGCAGATT
>NW_027723179.1:0-318 GCF_054177405.1 Leptonychotes weddellii | reverse complement strand
CAATAATTGGATCTCCCCCTGGCCTCCTCTGCATTCATGCTTCACCCTGAACTCTACCATCTACCTGCCACTCTGTACCTGCATCTTCTTCTTTCCTTGAAACTGAAAGTTTTAGGGGCGCCTGGGTGGCTCAGTTGGTTAAGCGACTGCCTTCGGCTCAGGTCATGATCCTGGAGTCCCAGGATCGAGTCCCGCATCGAGTCCCGCATCGAGTCCCGCATCGAGTCCCGCATCGGGCTCCCTGCTCGGCAGGGAGTCTGCTTCTCCCTCTGACCCTCCCCCCTCTCATGTGCTCTCTGTCTCTCTCATTCTCTCTGT
>NW_027723178.1:0-318 GCF_054177405.1 Leptonychotes weddellii | reverse complement strand
TCATACTCAATGGGGAAAACCTGAGAGCTTTTCCTCTAATGTCAGGAACAAGACAACGATGTCTATTATTACCACTTTTATTCGACATTGTACTAGAAGTCCTAGCCAGATCAGACAACAAAAGAAATAAAAGGCATCCAAATTGTGGATGGAAGGAAGAAGTAAAACTTTCACTATCTGCATATGACATGATACTATACACAGAAAACCCATGGACTCCAGCCAAAAACTGTTAGAGTTGATACACAAATTCAGTAAAGTTGCAGGATACAAAAATCAATGTAAAGAAATCTGTTGCATTCCCATACACTAATAATG
>NW_027723177.1:0-318 GCF_054177405.1 Leptonychotes weddellii | reverse complement strand
TTAATACATGTGGGGCTTTCTGATTTAAAAACTATTATTTGGAGAGTAAAATTTCTGATTTACTTTTTATTTCAAATTTTTATTGGTACGACATATATTCAGAAAAGTCTCTAAAGCAAAGTTATATGCTACTGCGAAGCCAATACCTGGGCCTCCACATTCAGGACAGCAAATAGATCTTTACGCTCTTAATCACCATCGGTGCCATAGCCTCCCAAGTTAATTTTTATGTTGACTTTAAGGTTACCAATTTAATGTTATTAATTTCCTTCTTTATAATTTTAACTCTTTTTTTAAAAAAGATTTTATTTATTTATT
>NW_027723176.1:0-318 GCF_054177405.1 Leptonychotes weddellii | reverse complement strand
TCCCACATCGGGCTCCCTGCTCGGCGGGAAGCCTGCTTCTCCCTCTCCCACTCCCCCAGCTTGTGTTCCTGCTCTCGCTGTCTCTCTCTCTGTCAAATAAATAAATAAAATCTTTAAAAAAAAAAAAAAAGATAAGTATACTCTTAATCCTCTTTATTTTACCCATCCCCCCACCCTCTTTCCCCCTGGCAATCACCAGTTTGTTCTCTGTATTTAAGAGTCTGGGTTTTTTGGTCACTTTTCCTTTGTTTGTTTCTTAAATTCCACATATGAGCAAAATCACATGGTATCTGTCTTTCTCTGACTTAGTTCACTTAG
>NW_027723175.1:0-318 GCF_054177405.1 Leptonychotes weddellii | reverse complement strand
TGATTTGGATCTTGGTCAAGTTAACTTAACTCCTTTGTATTTTGGTTTTCTCATTCTAAATTAGGAAAATATTGCCTATCCCAAGTGCTGTTATGAAGATTACTTGGGAAAAAACTTGCAAAAAAAATTTTTTTTTCACTTAATGCATAATACCTAACTTTGATATAGGCCCTATGCTAAATTTTTGGGATTCGACTGTAAACAAGACTCAGCTCTCAGAAAAATTAGTTCACAAGAAAAAGTCAAAGTCACAATGTATTTTAATAATCATATGTGCTATGAGACCTGTCAGTTCACATAGCTGATTTTCAGTACCTA
>NW_027723174.1:0-318 GCF_054177405.1 Leptonychotes weddellii | reverse complement strand
TTCCCATAGCAACTTTCAAGTATATAATACAGTATTATTAACTAAAATCACCATGTTGTACACTATCCCCAGAATTTATTCATCTTACAAATGGAAAGTTGTATACTTTGACCAACGTGTCCCCACTTCCCCACCTCCTAGCCCCTGGCATCTGCCACTCCAGTCGGCTTCTATGGGTTGGGTTTCATTTTGTTTTTTGGGTTTTTTTGTTTTTTTATTTATTTATTTATTTATTTTTTATTCTTATGTTAATCCCCATACATTACATCATTAGTTCTAGATGAAGTGTTCCATGATTCATTGTTCGTGCACAACACC
>NW_027723173.1:0-318 GCF_054177405.1 Leptonychotes weddellii | reverse complement strand
TCATCACTGTGTCAGATATCACAGTATCTCTTTACAACACAAAAAATATAGCCCAAAGATTTTGGCTGGAATAGATGATTATACCTACTTAATCCTTTAGAATTGATTTTATTTATTTATTTGTTTGTTTATTTGTTTTTAAAAATTTATGTATTTATTTGAGAGGGTGAGAAAGAGAGAGCATGGGGGGAGGGGCAGTGGGAGAGAGAGTCTCAAGCAGACTCCGTGCTAAGTGCAGAACCCCATGCAGGACTCGATCCACAACCCCGAGATCACAACCTGAGCAGAAACCAAGAGTGGGCCGGTCAACCTGCTGTG
>NW_027723172.1:0-318 GCF_054177405.1 Leptonychotes weddellii | reverse complement strand
TGAGGGACGGACGGACGTCAGGCGTTTTTAGGCACTTCGGCAACTCACCTGCTGAAAGGAGGACACTTTCTTCGCCAAAGCAGATGGAAACTGTTGCTCACACACTGAACTGTGGTAGAAGGTCCGCCACAGAGCCGCGTCGTCCAAGCACAGGGTCTGATAGAAACTGGGCAGCGCCACCTACAACACAGCGAGACGGGGCGCGGAGCACGACTAGCAGACGCCGCGGGTGCGCGCACGGGGTGCGTGTGCGTGCGTGGGCGCGCGCGGCTGCGAATCAACGGAGGCGGTTACGGAGGGATGTCTCCCCGCCGTCCT
>NW_027723171.1:0-318 GCF_054177405.1 Leptonychotes weddellii | reverse complement strand
TCCTTCAAATTCCTCTAATTGGACATGAGTTTAAAAAGTTGAACAGGGGCATCTGGGTGGTGCAGTTGGTTGAGCATCTGACTCTTGGTTTCAGCTCAGGTTGTGATCGGGGTCTGCAGGGTCATGAAATCGAGCCCCACATTGGGCTGCATGCTCAGCACAGAGTTGCCTTGAGACTCTCTCTCCCTCTTTCTTCCCCGCCCTCCCCCCCCCGCTCTCTCTGTCTCTGTCTCTGTCTCTGTCTCTCTCTCAAATAAATAAATCTTTGAAAAACAAATTTGAACAAATCCAAGATAGGCACATTCCCTCAAGGGAAGC
>NW_027723170.1:0-5250 GCF_054177405.1 Leptonychotes weddellii | reverse complement strand
AACACATCCTGAACCAATGATAGGTTAATTACACTATTGTTCCGGGCAAGGGGCAGATGAGAGAAAGTAAGTCCAGGTTTAGGTGAGGCGTCCTTTTCTATGAGGCTGTTCTTTGTAGAGTCAGTCCTTCCAACCAAAAGCTAGGGGCCCCTACCAGCGTGGGTCCCTGTAGCTGGTGGGCAACGGCGTGGTGTTGGCAGGCAAGGCGGGGTTAGTATCCCGGGGCCGTTGTGGGGCTCGCACCCCGCCCACGAGGAGGAGCCTCGCCAACACAGGGGCAGAGGTCCCTTTTCCCCCGGAGACTGCTGCCGGGTGAACCACTGCCGACCGGGAGGAGCCGGAGGGCTGCCGCGGGAGCAGGGGTCTAGTTCTCCGGAGCGCTCCTGAGATCAGCCAACGCTTGGGTAAGTCCTCCTCGGATTCTTGACGTTTGAGGTCTAAGCGTCGGCTCCGTGATGCCGCTGAGCCTGTCAGCTGTGGAGCCGCTGAGTGCTTACTGACACCAGGTGTCGGCGACGAGGCCCTGACACAGCTTCCTGAACGCACACACATTCACCCTGAGATGAACACCTCGCTCATGTCGTAAACACGTGGGCTTGAAATGGTCACAGAGCAGCCAGCCGCCACCATCCGGGCATGGTGTCCCCTCCCGACTGCAGCGTCCCTGGGTCCTGGGAGACGTAGGGGTGGCTGCAGCCTGTTTTGCTCAGAAAATCCATTTTACACCTGTTTTCCTGGTGTGATTAGCAGCAACCCCCTCACTCTCAAAAGTGTCCAGCTTTTGGTTGGTAAGTGACCAGGCCAACCTTCCAGCAGCGCATCCTTCGGTGAGCCGGCCAAACCACGGGTGGCCATCGCTCTGCTTGTGAGACAATCACAAAGCCCCGTGTCCTCCATTCTTGGAAAGGAGAGCTGCTGTATTTTCTTGCGAAGCGTAAGAAGTTAGCACCTCCGCATCCAGATGGTGAAGCGGGTGAATGGAAGGAAGGATGGAGGAGGCAGGTGGTGAAGTCTAGACATTTAAAAAGCACACATTGTGGGTTAATTCCTATCGTCCCTCTCCCCCTGGCAATTCCACGTTCCTTTTTACTGCATCTTGTAATGTTTCACTAGGGAATGAAATAAAATGGTTTTTAATTTATGGTTGTTTCATCTTGACTTCTTTCTTCATTTGTCTAGATTTTATTTGCAACGGATGACTTTTTTGCTCCGGCGGAAAACCTTATAAAGGTATTGTACCTCAGCATTCTGCAACGTGGAGTGCTGAGGCAGAACCATCTGTGCAGTTAAAATCCACCGGGGTGCTGGGGATGGGAGTCCTGGGATGTGTGCCAGTGAATTAGCATGTTAGAACAGTAGAAACATGTAGAAACCAGCTCCAGCTCATGCTAAGACACGCTGGAGACAGACGGGCACCTGACACAGGGATTTCGGACTGCACTGCTTTATGGGGAAATTACTGAGATCCTCGTATTTTGTCCTCTGTCTAACGTGGAGTTCGTGATCTGTAAACTGTGCTGGGAAGAAAACTGGCACACATCTCGAAAGTCTGGAAAATGTTATCATAATTATAAAAGTGTAGGACATGCTTACTAAAAACTGAACAGAAAGCCCAGAAAATGCTGACAAATAGAGGGAAGAAGGGAGCCTCAGCTAGAATCCGGCAACCTTGTCACACCAGCTGTGGGGTGTGAATTCTTGCGAGTGGGCGGACAAGCACAGTTGTGCACATCGTTCATGCCCACGCACACCGAATGTGACTGCAGCCAGAGCGTCTGCCCGCTGGCCAGCATGCTGTCCTTGGCCCTCCGGTCAGTCTTCCTGGGCAGGAGCTAGCCAGGTCTGGAGCATGTTAAGGGCATCTTGTCAATTATATGAACTTACTCCTCAGAGAAAATGATAATAAAATGAGGAACAGAGATGTTGATTTACTTGTTCTAGGTCACACAGCTAATAGAGGTCAAAGCTCTGATCATTTTGCCATATGTCTTTCTATAGGAAATTTAAATGCATACACGCCTTGGCCTAGCTGTTCCACAGATTGATATTACTTGCATAAATAGGCAAAGATATGTAGAAAATAGTCATTCCGGTGTTGTCCGGATGGGAGAAAACCAACTAAATGTCCACTGATGGGGAACTGGTTAAAGAGCCCATGGTATGAGCTTCCAGATGTGGAATACTACGCGGCCACTAAAAAGAATGAGCTAGCGCTCTCCACGCATGCCGGCAACGGAAGGTTCATGCGTGTTGTACGTACATAAAACAGTGTTTAAAAGGATACACACTGAATGGTGAAGTGTGGTTGTCTGTGAGGTGCTGGGCTTGGGAGGGGGATGGGACAAAGAATGGGGCCTTTTTCTTATATTACACTCAAGTATATATATATATTCTATATACACATACATATCTGCACACACATGTGTACATATATCCGTATAATATGCGTGTGTGTGTACATAGGTACATTTCCTTTCTGAAAACAAACAAACAAACCACAGATAAAGCTAAGGTCCCTCTCACCACCCACTTTAATGCCCATCCACTCCTTCCCTTTATAGAATTAGCACTACTGCGAGATTGGCACATTCTTCTAATATATTTCATACTTTTAAATAAATAGATCTGTATATAGAAAGTAGTCCTGCTGTCTGTTTTTAAATTTGTATACATGTACTTATAAAGTACTTAAGGTTCTGTGACATGTCACATGGGATGTGTGCGTGTTCTGCCCATGCAGAGGGGCACGGTCCGGTGGCCCCTGAACTGCCCACCACCGGGTCCCTCACCCCACTGGGACCCTTTCCTGTGCTGACACACATTTAGGTTGGTTAAATTTTACCTACGATGAACATCCGTGTGCAGGGATTGGCACACGTGCGGGTTTACCCCTGGGATGGGGCTTTGGTGTTCCTTTTTTACGAGCTGATTTGTCCTCATTTGGTGAGTACCATTTTTGTGAAAGTGCTGTTTCCAGTCGAGTCGCGAGTTTCCTTCCATGTCGATCCGGTTGCCACGGCAGCAGGGCGACAGTGCACCAGCGAGGACCCCCTGCCACCAAAGCTACACCGAGTACCAGGAAGCTTGGGGCTGAGCGAGCGCTGGGCTTCCCGTGGGTGGTGCACCCCCTTTTCTCTTGCTGGGTTCGCAGCAAAGCTTCTGAATCCCCTACGGACACGGGAAAGACTGGAGTTCAGATTGTCTTTAGATGTGTTCGGATTGTAACACAATTCAAATGCCACCAACTTGGACATAATAACGCTAAACAAATATTGGGCCCTTACCATATGCCAGGCACTGCTCCAAAAATTTTAATGCTTGCCATGACCTCAGAAGGAACACGGCATTGTATCTCTGCCCTTAACACACAAAGAAACTGAGGCACAGGAGGTCGGGCATTGAGTCTGAGCACGTGTGGACCTTCAGTTTTGCCCCACATAGCATCTCCATGGAGGCCCAGCCTGGCCCCAATACCAATACCGTGTGTTCGTGACTTTGTTCTTTTCCTCTGCACCTGCTGGGGAGGTTTTCCTAAGCAGAAACATAAGACTCTCCTTGTACTTGAGTTGATGTAAAAAGTGAAAATGTCCCCCAGCTTGGCCACCCACCAAGCACAACAATTTCTGAGTCTATGCTATTGATGGGGGCTTTCACACGTATTATTTCAACCTCATAACAGCCCTGCAAGGGATGTGTTCACCATCCCCGTTCTTCAGGATGAAGCAGTGGGGGCTCACCTATTTGTCTCGGGGCAATAAGGGGCTGAGCTGAGCCTCACACCATCCTGTTTTTCCCCCTGTGGGCACAGAGCAGCTCTGAGGGCTGGGGTTTAAGTGTTCAGCTGGGCCCTAGCATCCAGCCTGCCACTTACACTCTTTGGCCAGATTCCTTGTTAAGGAGTCTTTTCTAGGTTGCTTGGGAACTCTGTCCTCTCTGTCTTTGCTCCTTTCAGGATGCATATAGGCTGCAACAGGGAGCTGCGTGGTTTGCGGGGCCGCAGAATGAACTGTGATGGGGCTTTACCTATTGCTATCAGCAGTTTATTCTGTGTATTGAGGCCCGCCCACAGAGAAGCAGAATTTCGTTCTCTGGAGGTGGTACAAAGATAAGAAGGCACCCCCGATCTGGAATGGGGTCCCTGTGTGTGAAGGTATTAGCAGACTCCCCTGTACCTACCTAGGATTCCCACAGAGTCCCTGCGGGCATGGCCCACCTGTCCCTTTGGGGTGGGAGTGGATATGCCGGAAGCCCAGGCCCTCGCATGGGTGTTAACGATGGACTTGTTGTGCATCTTTGCTTTAGAGTGACAGCCCAAGCTTCAAAGTACACGAATACACTGAGTTTGGGAAGTGGATGGATGGATGGGAGACCAGAAGGAAAAGGATTCCAGGTAACGAGATCTCTCTTTCTTTCACTGCGGTGAAGCTTAAACACGGTGTTGGAAAGCCTGTGTGCATTTCCGGTCAGTTGGTCACGGGCCCTTGGAATGCTCCGTATCTCGGATGACCCTTCTGAACATCAGGCTCTGAGGATGTAGGAAGGGGTCATGTGTGCACCAGCAGGCGGGAAGGAGGGCGTGCACACCGCTGGGACACGTCGGTGAGGCTGTGGGGGGCGGCGAGGACCTCCCCGAGCGGTGTGGCTCATTTGCGGTGGGCCTTCACCCCCGTTCCCTGGGGCAGGTGCTCTTATCCCCACGTAGCTGCTGTGGAAGCAGCCTCACTCACTCAGCCCCGGTCGCATCACTGCACACACTTCCTGTCACCTGAGGATCTACTTTTTCTCATTGCTACTCATCGGGCTCAATCAAAATACTCCTTTTGAAGTTGAAGGAATGTCCGAAAAAGCAAACTAATCCAGCATTAGGCTAATAACTGGGTTTTTTTTTTTTGGGGGGGGGTCTGTCTCAAGTATTACAGAGATACTGGGTATTTCTAAGGTACTCCAGACATGATCAGATTCCAATGAATCTGGGCATTTAAAGGTGGGTCTGCATCGGACTGCAAGTAACCAAGGACTACTTGGTGATCTACAACTTGGAGACTTCTTAGACTTTAGCAGATGCAGGGGGCCGAGCTGGGTGGGGCCCCACAGGAAGTCCCCAGAGCATGAGGTGACGGTGAGCAGGCCGCTTCTGGAGGCCCAGCTCCACAATGAGCACCTGGTGAGCTGGGTGGGGTCTTGTCTACACTGTGCACAGTCACAGTTGACCTTTTTGGAAGCTGATCTCGCAGTTGTAGAAACAAGGCT
>NW_027723169.1:0-318 GCF_054177405.1 Leptonychotes weddellii | reverse complement strand
TCATGGTTACAATAAGACAATATGAAACTTTACAATAAGACAATAAAAAACTGACTTCTTAGAATCTGATTTTTAAAAGAATGTATATATATTTCTTATAAGAAAAAACAAAACATTCCTATGGGACTTTTTTTGGAAAACCTTATAACTAAGAGTAAGTAATAGTACAGATGGAAGAATGTAGCAATTTTATAAATCAGAAGTTTGCTTATTTATCTTATGTGACCACTTACCCCTCCAGTTGTTGCCCTGTATCTCTAAAATCCTTCAAAGCTAAACTTTTTGAGAGAATTCACACTTTCCATTTTCCTACACCAT
>NW_027723168.1:0-318 GCF_054177405.1 Leptonychotes weddellii | reverse complement strand
TCCTTCAAATTCCTCTAATTGGACATGAGTTTAAAAAGTTGAACAGGGGCATCTGGGTGGTGCAGTTGGTTGAGCATCTGACTCTTGGTTTCAGCTCAGGTTGTGATCGGGGTCTGCAAGGTCATGAAATCGAGCCCCACATTGGGCTGCATGCTCAGCACAGAGTTGCCTTGAGACTCTCTCTCCCTCTTTCTTCCCCGCCCTCCCCCCCCCGCTCTCTCTGTCTCTGTCTCTGTCTCTGTCTCTCTCTCAAATAAATAAATCTTTGAAAAACAAATTTGAACAAATCCAAGATAGGCACATTCCCTCAAGGGAAGC
>NW_027723167.1:0-318 GCF_054177405.1 Leptonychotes weddellii | reverse complement strand
TTTAAAATAGAAATCACATTAAATCACAAACACTCCAATGACTCTCCTTCACCCTCAGAACAAAACTGAAAGTTCTGGTCATGAGTTTCAAGGGCCCACATAACTTGTTCCCCAGCTACTCCTCTGATCTCATAGTGCTCATTTCCCTCTAAGGATCCTGGCTCAGCGATATTCCTAGAATACGTCAGACATCTTCCCACCACAGCAACCTCATATTTGCTATTCCTCCTCCCTTTTTTTTAAAGATTTTATTTATTTACCTATTTGACGGAGCGCAAGCAGGGGAAAAGGCAGAGGGAGATGGAGAGGGAGAAGCAG
>NW_027723166.1:0-318 GCF_054177405.1 Leptonychotes weddellii | reverse complement strand
TTCCCATAGCAACTTTCAAGTATATAATACAGTATTATTAACTAAAATCACCATGTTGTACACTATCCCCAGAATTTATTCATCTTACAAATGGAAAGTTGTATACTTTGACCAACGTATCCCCACTTCCCCACCTCCTAGCCCCTGGCATCTGCCACTCCAGTCGGCTTCTATGGGTTGGGTTTCATTTTGTTTTTTGGGTTTTTTTGTTTTTTTATTTATTTATTTATTTATTTTTTATTCTTATGTTAATCCCCATACATTACATCATTAGTTCTAGATGAAGTGTTCCATGATTCATTGTTCGTGCACAACACC
>NW_027723165.1:0-318 GCF_054177405.1 Leptonychotes weddellii | reverse complement strand
TTGGAAGCAGTGACTTTTAAAACTCAATGTTCTAAGTAAATTAGCAGAATTGAAGATAATACTTGGGGCGTTAATAAGAGATGAACTCAGGTATCAAAAGTATAATTTTGTTACTCTCGCTGAAAACTATGTGTTTATTTTACTAACTAAAGCAAATTTTTATTTTTGAATGTTTATATCAATAGTTTAATAATACTTTATAAATGAAGTATTTTATTTTTTAAAATAAAATTAAATAAGCTTTTTTTAGTTAGATCATCAAGAAACATTGTTTTCCTTTCTTCCTATTTTGTAGGCTAAAAAATGTAAGCTTCCCTT
>NW_027723164.1:0-318 GCF_054177405.1 Leptonychotes weddellii | reverse complement strand
TATATCTTTTAAAATTTCATACAGATGATAGCATCTTATACATACTGCTCTGATTTTCGTTTTTTATTTTTGAGATCTTTGTATATGAGTACACATAGATTGCATTATTCCTTTTTAGTGGCTCTGTAGAATTACATTTTAAGGACATATTGCAAGTTACATAACCATCACTCCATTGATAGACCTTTTGGTTATTGTCTATCTTTTGCTGTTACAATGGTGCAATGAATATTCTTCACTTATATCTTTGCATGTATATTTCTGTAGGATAAACGGGATGTTGGGTCAAAGTTATGGTCATTTTTTTTTTAAAGATTT
>NW_027723163.1:0-318 GCF_054177405.1 Leptonychotes weddellii | reverse complement strand
CATCTAGAACTAATGATGTAATGTATGGGGATTAACATAAGAATAAAATAAATAAATTAATTAATTAAAAAAAATAAAGTAAATGAATTTTTTATTCTGTCTATATTACATTGTCTTTTCATTGTCTTACCAATGTCTTTCAAGGAGAAGTTTTTAATTTTGATAAAGTCCACCTCATCAATTTTTCTTTTTTTTTTTTACAGATCACACTTTTGATGTTGTATCTAGTAACTTTTTTGCCAAACCCAAGATTACAAAGGTTTTCTCCTAAGTTTTCTTCTAGAAGTTTGTAGTTTTAAGTTTTATATTTAGGTCTAT
>NW_027723162.1:0-318 GCF_054177405.1 Leptonychotes weddellii | reverse complement strand
TTTTTTTTTTTTTTTTTTTAAGAGGAGAGCTGTTCAGGTTGTTTTAAGTAAAGGAATTAGGGAACTTGAGTGTCTTTATATTAGAAATGTTAGAGCCCTTGGAGTCCACGGTGGGGGGGGGGGGTGGAGGGTTGGGTGGTAGGTTGAAAGAGCAAAGTCGGGGCAGGTTAGGAGCAGAGTCTCAGAATGAGTGGCAGTCCTAGAAAGGCTGGGCCAAATTTCTCCCATTGACATGATGGAAAGGGACTGTGCTGAGAGGGAGAGAGGTGATTGTGTATATGGTTGTGTAAGCTACGTTTGCCACAGAGAAGAATGGCT
>NW_027723161.1:0-318 GCF_054177405.1 Leptonychotes weddellii | reverse complement strand
TTTTGATATAAAACTTTAATATGCACACGGGTGATGGTCACCTAAGTATATCTTAAGAAGCATTCTTGTTGGAATTCTGGGAACTGGGTCCATTTTATGAATAAGGCACACTGTAGCCTTTTCAAGGAGCTTTTTTTTTTTTTTTAAGATTTTATTTATTTATTTGATAGAGAGAGAGCACAAGCAGGGGGAGTGGGAGAGGGAGAAGCAGGCTTCCCGCCGAGCAGGGAGCCCGATGTGGGACTCGATCCCAAGACCCTGGGATCATGACCTGAGCCGAAGGCAGACGCTTAACGGACTGAGCCACCCCAGAAAGCC
>NW_027723160.1:0-318 GCF_054177405.1 Leptonychotes weddellii | reverse complement strand
TATTTTAATTTTTTTTAAAAGATTTTATTTCTTCATTTGAGAGAGAGAGACAGAGAGAGCACAAGCAGGGGGAGAAGCAGAGGGAGAGGGAGAAGCAGACTCCCCGCTGAGCAGGGAGCCCGACATGGGGCTCAGTCCCAGGACCTGGAGATCATGACCCTAGCCGAAGGCAAATGCTTAACCATCTGAGCCACCCAGGCGCCCCTGTCAGATATATATCTTAAAAGTATTTTCTCCCAGGGGCGCCTGGGTGGCTCAGTTGGTTAAGCAACTGCCTTCGACTCAGGTCATGATCCCGGAGTCCCGGGATCGAGTCCC
>NW_027723159.1:0-5250 GCF_054177405.1 Leptonychotes weddellii | reverse complement strand
GAGAGACGATGGACTCTGAAAAACAAACTGAGGGTTCTAGAGGGGAGGGGGGTGGGAGGATGGGTTAGCCTGGTGGTGGGTATTGAGGAGGGCACATTCTGCATGGAGCACTGGGTGTTATGCACAAACAATGAATCATGGAACACTTCATCTAAAACTAATGATGTAATGTATGGGGATTAACATAAGAATAAATAAATAAATATATATATATATATATATACACATATATCTATACTTTGTTTTGTAAAAAATTTAAGATAGGATTTTTTTGTTGGCCATGAGCTATGAAACAACACCATTAGCCTTTGAGAAACATTATGGGAAACACTTCTCTGAACTCCTATCAAGGTACTATTGAGAATGTTGCTCATTAATTTCAAAGTATCCTTATGAAGACCCACTGAAAAAAATGCCTTCTTGCCTTGGTACAAAGAAGCCCTATGTTTCTCTTCTGTCACTGGCTTCTTCTTATCTCATAGACACTGACTCATGTAATAGACCATGTTTCTCTCCGGGCACAGAACCAATTTATGGCCTTTGTCCATCCATCAAAGACCTTCTCAGTAAGCATTTTGTGAATTCACTCCTGGATTCATCATTACTTCCCTACCTCTATTTTCTGTGCATTCAAATATTCCCATTTAGAAATTTTTTTGGAATACTTAATGTATATTGTTGACTGAGTAAAAGTACCATGAGTTCAGGGCAGCACCTCTCCTGCCCATAGATGGAGAGAAGCAAGCATACCAAATTGAAGCTGGACAAAAATCCTACCAATTTAGATTCAGGAAGAAATTCCTCCTTGTAGGGAAAAAGTACTCTATAATCACAGACCATCACGACCTGTCAGACCACCTCATCCATGGGAGTGGGGTTTGGGGAGTAACTTTTAGGGAATGCATTTTGGAGTATCATATAATACCACCCAATTCTCCTGTACATTCATAAAATAAAATACTCAGTACTTTTTTTCAATGAAAAAAAGAAACAAGAATTCATTACTAGAATGAAACATTTACTTTATCCCTTGTATAAGATGGAAACAGCCTACCCCCTGAAGGATAGTGCTGGCTTCCTCTATGGGCTCTGTAAGTGCCCACACAAGCTGTCCTTGTATCAGAAGAAAATAAATAGAAGGCCCTAATAGCACCCAGCTCTTCTGGAATTCTTAGAGGAACCACTCCTCATTATCCACCTAGAATGGACCTAGCTTGTCCTAATTTTATTTGGCTCCATACAAGGACACCCCCTCACTGCCTAACACTTTGACTTGGCCATTATCTTCAGCCTCTCTACTTAACTCTGCTCTGGCCCTTTCCTTGATCCATTATTTTTGCTCACTGTCCCCAGGGCTGTATACTTTGTAATACATGCCTTACCCAAGTTGCCAGGAGAACCCACCCTTTCCCTGGACACAGCTACTCCCCTGAGCTAAAATGAATAATTCATCCTGATTTTAAAACTGAAAAATCTCACATCCCTGAAAACGCCTCAGTCCTAGGCAAACAGGGATGGATGGTTGGTCACTCTACTCCCAGCCCATACTGATCATATAACAAATTGATGGCAGAATCACAATCTTATTAATTTTATTCTTTAATTAGTACACAACTTTTAAAGAGACGGCATTGTGAGCAAATATCACAGAACTAAGTTATCTATGTGTAGATGAACCACATGGTGATGTCCATTGTAAAATTTAAGTCTTATTCCCTTCCCCTGTCACCCTGCATGTCTCGGAAATGCCCCGGCTGCCTTTTATCACTGTATGTTCAAGTCATATAATTTTTAAGATTAGCCTAAAGAAAATGAGATTAAGAAAGTATATCTGCTATCTAAAATTAAACAATGAATTCTAAACCCAAATAGAAGTCATTTTAGTATGGTCAAATTTTATCAGATCTACAGCTCTCTCTTCCCCCTTTAGTATAAATAATAAGAGCTGCCTATGAATCTATCTCAGAACTCAAAAGGAAAAACAAAACTCTGTGTCCAGGGTGTCCAGATTTTACAAACCAGGCAGTGACTAGATTTCCAAAACATCGTTGCCATAACCCATGACCAACAGGAAGGAGACTCTGGAAGCATGAATGGTCAGTACACACAATGACTCACACAACACTAATTAGTCATTAATCCTTTACACATTTCTCAAATCCCCCAATCTCAGAAAATGTGTGTGTATAGAGACTCTTGTTTACGTTCTGGTCTCAGTTGTTAGTTTCTGAGCAACTGACAGGGCAACCTATCCACATATGCTCATCATGGTCCTTTCTATTGAAGAATATTTCCTTATACTGTTTAAACAAAAAGAAATTAATGCATTGGCATTTCAAAGCTCTGACCTTTAAGTTTTTTGTACTTGGTATATTGAAGAAAAGATATATATAGTGTACATTAGAATAGAGTCAGATTAACTCAATGCAGCATACATACCATTGTGCATCTAATTCTGGAGGTAATATAATCATTCTGTCCTATATGATGGATGCTTGGATAGATTTTAGGATTTTGAAAGTCTCAAATTAAGCTTCTAGTTTATTCCTCTAAATCTCCATAGCTTTAAATAAAAATTATCTCTTATATCTTCTCTATAAGACTTGGGTATAAAACTCTCCAGCAGGAAAACATCCTCAGAGCTAGATAAATCTTATAATTGATTATGTGTCCACACTATCTGAATACAGGAGACCAATGCTCATGCTGCTTTAAAATAACAATAGGAAAATCAATTTCCACTGAGAACGCCCCAGAGATGGGAATGTCAATTATTGTAGATATTTGTGATACAAGAGGAAAGCTGGTCATTTTTCTTAAAGGAAAACTAGTCTGACACGGCAAGTCTGTTGGCACTGAAAATTAATACTATACCTATTTAATGTATTTTCTAAAATAGACTTGACTTTTTAGAGTAGGTTTAAGTTTTTAAAGAAAAAGGGAGAGTTCCCATATACTTTCTGCCCCTACCCGTTTAATCTCTCCTATCATCTCACACCAGAATGATACACTTGTTACCGTTGATGAACCTACATTGACACACCAACATCACCCAAAGTCCATAGTTTACATTATGGTTCACTCTTGGTGTTGTACATTCTATGGGTTGGACAAATGTACAGTGACATGTATCCACCATTGTAATATCATCAGGAATAGTTTCTACCTATTTGCTCCCACCCCAGGCCCTGGTAAACACTGATACTTTTACTGTTTCCACACTTTTGTCTTTTCCCAGAATGTAATGTAGTTGAAATCATACAGTAGATTTTCAGACTGGCTTCTTTCTCTTTGTAATATGCATTTAAATTTCATCCATGTCTTTTCATGGCTTCATAGCTCATTTATTTAGAACCACACATTATTTTTTAATTAACATTTTTCCTTAACTTAAAACAGTGGTTTCCATGGTTAGAGGTAGAGTTTGAGTTTTGCAAATCAGTAAACACAACATATTGGAGCTGGTAAGCCCCAAATTTAGAGACAGTAGGCATGGGTTCAAGTTTCACCTCTGTAATTTACTAGAATGAAACCTTGGAGAAGTCACTCAACCACTGACATGAGTGAAGACTGATCATTAAAGAGACTCATTGTCCATAAGGAAACATGGCTTAAGATTGTGCCCACTCTGGGTCCTCCCAAATGGGTGGTGACACCCTGACCCAGTCAAATGTTCTCTCTTGAGAAGCAGAACTGTGAAATAAACACACATAAGAAATAGGGAGCAACTACGTTTGAGGAGATGAAGAGAAGGTCGATAGATGATAAGGCTGCTCATGAATCCTAAAATAAATTTAAGTTATAGCCATGCAGTGGAACAAAATGTAGCCAATAAAAATCATGATTTGGAGTATGGAAGATTTTACTGATAGGGGATGACTCTCATAAGTAATTATAAGTGGGAAAATATAAGATATAAAGATGTATACACAAATTACGCCAACTCTGTTGCCAATATGTGGCATCATAAATAAAGGCAGGGAAGGATATGCAACATACACCAAAATGCTTATCAGTGCTTATCTCTGAGTAGTAATGATAATTGTATTACCCGGGTTTTCAGCAAGAGATGAAACTCCTAAACCGAGTAATTTTAGGGGAGTGTATCAAGGGACTATTTTTTTTTAAAAGATTTTATTTATTTATTTTGAGAGAGAATGAGAGACAGAGAGTATGAGAGGGAGGAGGGTCAGAGGGAGAAGCAGACTCCCCGCCAAGCAGGGAGCCCGATGCGGGACTCGATCCCGGGACTCCAGGATCATGACCTGAGCCGAAGGCAGTCACTTAACCAACTGAGCCACCCAGGTGCCCTCAAGGGACTATTTGTAAGATACAGGGGAAGGATGTTACAGGTTGCTTGGTAAACCCCATTACCAGCCAAGGCCAGAAGGGTTTGGGGCAGGGAGTGGTTTCCTGAACCTGTAGAGAGAAAACTAGGTTGAGAGGACTGCTGGACAGGAGCTGTGTCCTACAGTCCAGACCCACCACCAGTTGGCAGCAACCTCACAGGGAGGATGCTAGGGAAATAAACAGCCTAACCTCACTCCCACTGGCAGAACTCAAGGGGAAGGCAGAAGGCAAGACAGCCTTCGGGTACCAGTCAGCCTCTCAGGCCCTAAACAGGGTAGAGAAGGGTAGTATCTAGAGGAAAAAGCAGGCTGATTTAATTTCCGTTTTTTTCTTATCTGAATTTTTTTTTTTTCCCAGAAAGGAGCATGTAGAACAAACATGTATTTCATAGCTTTGATTTTTCTTCCTCCTGTGGCATTCCATTCTTTTTTCAGTCTTTGCAGTGGGTTGGATGAAAGATAAAACAGGGGTGTGGGTCAAAAAAAAAAAGACTGAAAATAAACAGGAAAATGAGAAAATGAAAAATTATGGAAAGAATATCATGAGGAGTGATTGGTCCCTCATATATTCCCATATATAGGACACACTTGGGAGCTAAAGAAAATGGGCTCCACACTGTCCTGTGTATGAAAGATTAAGAGTAATAGAAATAATAGGAGGGGCGCTTAAGATGTCCATCGACAGATGAATGGATAAAGAAGATGTGGTATATATATACAATGAAATATTATGCAGCCATCAAAAGGAGTGAGATCTTGCCATTTGCAATGACGTGGATGGAACTGGAGGGTATTATGTTGAGTGAAATAAGTCAAACAGAGAAAGACATGTATCATATGATCTCACTGATATGAGGAATTCTTAATTGTAGGAAACAAACTGAGGGTTGCTGGAGTGGGG
>NW_027723158.1:0-318 GCF_054177405.1 Leptonychotes weddellii | reverse complement strand
ACAACCCCGTGCAGCTGTGTCCTTCCCCAACTAACAAGCGGACGCCCTGGCCAGGGGGAAGCGGCTGTGTGCACCCAGGGGAGCCCTGAGAACACAGGCGCCCCCATGGCCGGTCTCCGGAGGGAACCACAGCCCACCTGCTAGAACCTGCTGCTTCTGCAGGAACCCTCGCGTGTCCCCTCACAGTCTGTGCACGCTTCCCGCGGTAAAGATGCTCTTATTATGCTACGCCCGGTGCCGCCGAAATGGGTGTGCATGTGATGAAAGCAAGATGCAGATAAAAATTCAGGGAAGATTTTGTTATCTTGAAAGCCAGTT
>NW_027723157.1:0-318 GCF_054177405.1 Leptonychotes weddellii | reverse complement strand
CAATAATTGGATCTCCCCCTGGCCTCCTCTGCATTCATGCTTCACCCTGAACTCTACCATCTACCTGCCACTCTGTACCTGCATCTTCTTCTTTCCTTGAAACTGAAAGTTTTAGGGGTGCCTGGGTGGCTCAGTTGGTTAAGCGACTGCCTTCGGCTCAGGTCATGATCCTGGAGTCCCAGGATCGAGTCCCGCATCGAGTCCCGCATCGAGTCCCGCATCGAGTCCCGCATCGGGCTCCCTGCTCGGCAGGGAGTCTGCTTCTCCCTCTGACCCTCCCCCCTCTCATGTGCTCTCTGTCTCTCTCATTCTCTCTGT
>NW_027723156.1:0-318 GCF_054177405.1 Leptonychotes weddellii | reverse complement strand
TACCAGACCACTCTGAGCACCCACGATACCAGTCTGAAATGTAAGAAGATCTGGATCTCTACAAACAGAATATCGCATGCAGTTGGTTTTGAGGTAGGAAGCGGAGAGCCGTGATCCTGCGGGTAGATATCGGAGGATAAATGGCAGCGGGAGGGTGCCTGGACGTGGGGATCCTACACCACCGGTGAGTGACAGCCTCACGCGCTGCGGATGGGGCACAGACTCGCAGACCAGTAGCGTCAGGGAAAGGACTTTAGGGCAGCCCCCGGGGTGGAAAACCAGACCGGCGGGGTCGCAAGCACGCGAACTGCAGCCCCT
>NW_027723155.1:0-318 GCF_054177405.1 Leptonychotes weddellii | reverse complement strand
TGGAAAAAAGACAGTGTCTTCAATAAATGGTGCTGGAAAAATTGGACAGCCACATGCAGAAGAATGAAACTGTACCATTCTCTTACATCATACACAAAGATAAACTCAAAATGGATGAAAGACCTCAATGTGAGACAGGAATCCATCAAAATCCTAGAGGACAACACAGGCAGTAACATCTTTGACCTTGGCCATATCAGCTTCTTGCAAGACTAAAGCAAGGGAAACCCTAAGGTCCCCAGAAAACAGGTGCATTTGCTTGGGTTCTGGTCAATAATTTGGACTCTACACATTCCCTCAAACACCCATCAACTGAAT
>NW_027723154.1:0-318 GCF_054177405.1 Leptonychotes weddellii | reverse complement strand
GGTACTATTTTGTTAATAGTTTTATCTTCTACATATTAGTGGTACCAAATAGTTTTTAGGTCCCACTTAAAATATTAATGACATTTTGAATTCTTAGTTTTTAAATGTCTTTCTAATAGCAATGGCTGATATTTCAAACCACAGAGACACATCCTTAAATGAGATTCATTCTTTTTTTTCAATTTATTTTTTTAAAATTTTTTATTGTTATGTTAATCCCCATACATTACTTCATTAGTTTTAGATGTAGTGTTCCATGATTCATTGTTTGTGCATAACACCCAGTGCTCCATGCAGAATGTGCCCTCCTCAATACCC
>NW_027723153.1:0-318 GCF_054177405.1 Leptonychotes weddellii | reverse complement strand
GCTTCTTGTGGCTCTTGATCTTCTAGGCTCTTTACAAATGAAAGTGGTACAGAGATTTATTTTCTTTTCCTCTTTCCTCCCTCCCTTCCTTACCCACCCTCCTTCCCTTCCTTCCTTCTTCCCTCACTTCCTTCTTTCCTCCCTCTCTCACTCTTCCCTCCCTTCCTCCCTCTTCTGCTTCATTTTTAAAAAACATTTAATTACAAAAGTCATCCTTGCTTGCTATAAAGGATTTAAACAGTAAATAAATACATAGCATAAAGGGGCGCCTGGGTGGCTCAATTGGTTGAGCGTCTGCCTTCGGCTCAGGTCATGATC
>NW_027723152.1:0-318 GCF_054177405.1 Leptonychotes weddellii | reverse complement strand
AAGACAAGCCACAGACTGGGGAGAAAATATTTGCAAAGACATATCTGACTGTTATCCAAAATATACAAAGAACCCTTTGAGTAAAAAAGACAAGAAATAACAAGTGTTGGCAAGGATAGGGAGAAAAAGGACCCTCGTGCACTGCTGGTGGGAAAGCAAGCTGGTGCAGCCACAGTGCAGAACAGTATGAAAGTTCCTCAAAAAATTAAAAATGGAATTGTCATATGATCAAAATTTTTTGCCATAAATTCCACTGCTCGGTATTTACCCAAAAAAATTAAAACACTAATTCAAAAAGATATATGTACCCCTGTGTTT
>NW_027723151.1:0-318 GCF_054177405.1 Leptonychotes weddellii | reverse complement strand
TCAGTGGGTTAATACACATAAAGGCTACAAGGTGTCCCCAGTAATAATCCCCCTGGCCTCAGAAGGTGCCACAGTGTGACTCTCATGGTGGGTGTGGACAGCAGGTGGGAATAGTGACCGGGGAGGCATCCAGGAATAAGCTGTTTCCTGATCTGGGTGCTAGCTTCACAGGTGTACTCTATATATAAAAACTCATCGAGCGGTGTGTGGAAGATATGTGTACTTTCTGTATCTGAGTCGCACCTCCAGAAAGGTGTCTTCTTTTAATTAGTGCTTGGGAATTAGCAAAATTCCTAGGAAAACTCCAGACTTTCTAAG
>NW_027723150.1:0-318 GCF_054177405.1 Leptonychotes weddellii | reverse complement strand
TGGAGGCTAGGAAGTCCAGGATCAAGGTGTTGGCAGCCTCAGTATCTGGTGAGAGCTTTCTCCTTGGGTTGCAGATGGAGAAACCTTCTTACTGTGTCCTCACATGGCCTTTCTTTGGAGTGTGTGTGTGTGTGTGTGTGTGTGTGTGTGTGTGTGTGTGGCGGGGGCAGATCTCTCTCTCCTCCTCTTCTTATAAGGCCACCAATCCTGTGAAGTTAAGACCTCACCCTTATGACCTCATTTAACCTTAATTACCTCCTAAAAGCTCTACCTTGAAATGTCATTGCAATGGAGGTGAGGGCTTCCACCTACGAATTT
>NW_027723149.1:0-318 GCF_054177405.1 Leptonychotes weddellii | reverse complement strand
GAACCTGTACCCTAACATCTCTTTCCCTGCCTGACAGTTCTACAACTTTCTTCTAGTGATAACCAACACTTCCGAGATGCTCACTTGTGACAGAAAGCACAACACAGAACAAGGAGCAGCCTATCCCCAGGACAGGGGCTCACCAGCCTTGTGCTCTGCCATCATTTGCTCCAGCTCAGACAGACAGCCTCGTCAAGGGAACGTGGGCTTTGGAGTCAAGTGTAGGTAGAGATTCCAGCTCCCAGACTTACTAGCTGTGTCACCTTGATGAATTTTTTACTCCTTCAAAGTTTCACTTTTCACCCTTTGTAAAAATAG